>NW_027493460.1:0-185000 GCF_021521415.1 Bidens hawaiensis | reverse complement strand
GTTCATGGACGACCTTCACGTCTCAAAATCATTAATCTATGTTGTTCTTCACTCCTAAATCGTCAAATCGTTGCGAAAACATCGGATCTAAACCTTTGAATCTGAACAGTCGCCGTTTCAGATTCAGGCGAAGTTAAGGTTTAGGCGAAGTTATCCACAACTTCGCCAGGAGATTAATTTCGCCTGTGGCGAAGTTATCCGTAACTTCGCCTTGAACTCAAGTTCGCCTGTGGCGATGTTGTGATAAGGCGAAGTTATCACCAACTTCGCCTATACCCATTTACTTAACAGTTTTTTGACGAACTTACAGTTGAAGCGAAGTTGTTCCCAACTTCGCCTCACCTATAAGTTCGCCTGTACAGGTTTAATCACAACTTCGCACGTGGTACAATGCGAACTTGTTAGTTGCTTAACTGTTCTCTAACTTGTTTTGTTTTGTGCAGATATGGCTGCTGTTGGAGGTGCTGGTGGTGACGACGGTGATGATCAAAGACAATTCTTTCCAGCACATAACCAGTACATCACTTTAGATCCAGACGCACGAGGCGTAGAAGACTACAGGGAGATTATCACGTTTCTCCTGCGATCAAGAGTCTTTCACGCGCTCACAAATACACTGCCCATTTCTCTGCCTAACATTGAAGACTTTTGGCAGACAGTGTATTATGATTGCAGGCCTGAGCCTCCGGTGATGCGAGCAACCGTAAATGGTCATAACATACAGTTTTCCTCGGAAGACATACGGTTGGCTCTGCAGTTCGGTGAAGAAACAAGAGATGACCCAACGGAGTTCGTAGCTCCTTTCTGTGATGGAGCTTATTTGTGGATGGGTTATTCGGGTCCGCTGGGGGACTCGCAGAGGAGGAAAGGGTTTCTGCTGGATCAATGGCGCTTCCTGATGCATGTACTGATTGTATGCATGTCCGGCAGGAAGGCAGGAACAGATGGGATGGGCGCGACGATGCAGTCGGCCATGATAGCGCTGACTTACAACCGCAGATATTCTTTTAGTCAGCTAATATTCTACGAGATCGATCGTCAGAGAAGGGCTGTGGCGCGCGAGCGATTCACTATGTATCCTCGTTTCTTACAAATGATTTTGAATCATGTCGCTCCGTCGCTACCGCAGAGACGCCCAATTAGATACGTCGAATGCGTGACGAAACGTATCTTTGCTCAGTGCCGCACTTCGAGCACTCGTAGCAAGCCTGAGCTGCGTCCCAGGCATACTCCACTGTTCGGGTATCTTATCAACCCGGGGTATGTTCCTGCAGGAGGGGACGAGTTCAGAGACCCACAGCCACATCAGGCGGCAGCACCACATGCTGTATCAGCTGCGCCTGTTGTATCTACTGTTGCCTCTGCTGCTGTGCCAGCTGCGGTATCTACTGCTGTGTCTACTGCTGAAGATGTTGATCTTAATGCTGCCTTTGGCGTACATGGTGTGTTTGATATGGATGTCTCGGGTCCTCAGTTTGTGGATGTTACTAGAGCAGTTACTTCGGTAGCTGACTCCGATCTAGACGAAACATTTGCTGAAGCGAGACGACTTATGGTGTCTCGGGAGAGAATTACGGGAAAAAGGCCGAGAACGGTAGACGAGGATGAGGACGAAGTTGATGAAGAGGAGGCAGTGCAGATTGTGCTCAGACGTTCACGAAGAGAACGGACAGGTATGGGTTCCGGAGCTGGAGAATCTTCGAGGCTGGTACGTTTTGCTCCACCTGCCTTGTCTGGTATGTCTCTTATTCCTACGACAGCACAGGTTGCTGCTGCCGAGACGTCGGCCCCAGCAGTTGTGTCTCTACCACCCCAATCGCTTACTACACCGGTGGTGGTTGCACGATTTGTGGAGTCGACCGTCACTACTACTGCAGGGTTACCAAGTGTACCACCTGCGGTCACTTCTGCTGCTGATGTCCCGCCGACTTCAACGCCTACTTCAGATTCCGAGAGGATTACATCACTAGAGCAGATTGTTGCTGATCAGACAAAGACCATTCAGAGCCTAGTGGAATCCAATCGACTACAAGCAGCCCTCCTGGTTGAACACGGTAGAGTTATAGATGCCTTCAAGGCATTCTTGGCATCTCAGGGGGAGAAGACGTGTAGGGGAGATGAGTTGAGGACGAAACGGAGAGAAGATCATGACGATGATCCCAATGCACCGGAAGGTGCAGGTGGTGAGCTGCCAAGAACCTCTCAGGCTCTTGGGGCTTCCACAGCTGAGGGGGAGTCTACAAATGCAGCTGGTGACGATGTTGTAGATGGTGATGATGATGCTGATGTTGAAGATGTTATCGACGCATTGAAAGAGTTGGATGAGGAGGATGATGAGTTTATGATTGAAGATGATGTGTTGCCAGTTGATGAGATCGAGAGGATTGGAGAGCAGATTACGGTTGAAAACGTGTTGGAGGAAGGGGAGATTGTTGATGACTCCGTGGAACATGAGATTCCGGAGGTTGAGAGACCAGGTTTGGGTGATGAGAACGTGGAGGAAGATGCTGAGTGGGAGGAACAACCGAAGTGGAAGGAGGGTTGTGCCCACTGGTTCGTAAAGACGAAGAAGCCGGCGGTCCCTAAGATGTTCAGAAAAAGTTACAATATTAAGGGATACGCGGAAGCCAAGAAAGGTATTATCTGCTGGTTATACGACGAGCAGCTGCGGCTCTTCGTGATCAAGAGATACGATGGCATTCAGTACTTCCAGAGAAAGTTGAGATCTCTAAACACACTGCCAGAATATGAAGTAAAAGATTTAGCCAGATTGGCATTGGTAAACAGAAGTGAAGACAACATGGCTAGAATCATTGCGAAGATCGTGTGGAAAGAGTGCGTTAAAGAGAAAAAGTTTGAGCTACTGAAACCACAAAAAGGGAAACTTGTCGAAGACAAGGATAGAGGTCTGAGAGTTGATGGAAAACCTTGGATGGTCATGAAATACAAACCGATCCGGTGCCTTAAAGAAGTACCGATGAAGTTCATGCCCAAGGACGTGCTCAAAGATCTAAAATGGTGGTACGTGGATTGCGAGACAGCTGAGGCGGTAATGGAAGATGAGGATGAACAAGAAGTACTTCGGGTTTACGACCCGATGCATCTTGTTAATCTATCGCAGGCTGATCTGAAAGTGCTCAACGAGAAGAAGATCTTCTACATTCCTGCTTGGAAGGATCAAGCTAGGAAATATCAACGGGTGGTGTCGGTATGTGTTAGAGAAGGAGCGCACGCGTAGAGATGTAAGATTACAAGACTCAAGATTTGAAGATCAAGATATGAAGCTACTGCCAAGGGGGAGTCTGTTGGTACATGTGTGTCAGTAGTTCATAGTCTAGCATTTGTAATCGAGTCTGTAATGCAATTATGTTTTGATTATGTTTATTTGTGTAATACGCGAAGTTGTCAACAAGTTCGCTATGGCGAACTTGTTGAACCAGCGAAGTTATTGACAACTTCGCCTGTGGCGAAGTTGTCGTGTTTATATACTGTTTCAGCGAAACAGTTTGTGTTGGTCGTTTAGGGTTTTGTTTCAGTTATTCAGTAACCGAGATACGTGTCATAGTCTGTAACAGTGACCTCGGGTCACGTGTTTTGTTATCAATATAACGTGGTTGGTTTATTGCTTGTGTGTTCGATCTCTACATAATCTACACTCGTATCTACCTACGCAGGGATTCCGCACCTGCGTTGTTAGCGACATCCCGTGTACGATCCGTCCAGGAACCGACAGTTCTGCCAACATTATTTAGCCTAACTGTTTGTTTTATTCCATATGTAGTCATAATGTCCCGTCCGAGGCAATTTGCGCCGTGTGACGCCTAGTCAGAGTTTTGGTTTTTTGAAAAAAGAGGGTGTAGTCATTATGCCCCACACTTAGGCGTTATACACCACGTGGCGCCCAATCACTTTTATTATTTTTTGTTTTTTAAATAATAATTCATTAAATAATTAAACATAAAATTAAAAAAACTACATTAAAAAGAATACATTAAATTTAAAAATAAAAACTACATTAAAATAAAAAAAAATAAATTACAAAAATATATACAATAATAATAATAATAAGACTAAATATTGTATTTTTCAAAAACTTTCGCTTGCGAATTGCTTTTAGTGATTGGAATCTCGGGTTGTATTCGGATAACTCGTTTGTTAAAATCTCGATGTTGTGTTCCAATTCCTTTCTTTTAAGTACTTCGATGACGTCCAAATTTACTTGAAGACGTTGTGCTCCAAGGTCTTGTATACCTCTTAGTCGAATGTTCATTTCTTTGAAATGACATTCCATTTTGGCATTCGAACCCATTGACGACGACACGACCCCTTTCCTCCTGCCCTTGCTTCTTCTACCCGACGGTCGAGGGATCTCGGCAACATCCGCATTGGGATTCTCATCTTCATTATCGCTTACGTTGAAGTTTCGAGCATCGGAACTTGGCGTTTTCGGATCAACCGAATACGATGTCTTAGACTTTTTGTTTGGCTAAAAACTTTCGGTGCTGGAGGGCGCAGCAGGGACCCACTTAGGGTGAAACCTCAGTCGGTTTTTCCAACTGTTGAAGTAACTGAAGTTCCCCGACTTCTGTTAATACTCTACCAACACTCTTTCCATGATTTTCGCGTCAGAGACACCGCTACCCCACGTTCGAGCCATCCAAGAGTGAACCGAATGATAAGCCATGCATTTGGAGTTTATATCGGTCCATTTCGACATTACCGAATCTTTTTCCCAACGCGAGTCCCCGCTAAGTTCATGGAACAAATCTTTAGTTTTGTTCCAAAATATGCCCAATGCTTGAAAGTTCACCAAAAATATTAAAAATATAACAAGTTCAATGTTTATTCTAAGAATTAAAAAAACATATATTTTTAAAAAACTTACCATACTCGGGATCTTTCGATAAAACGCACGACGCCCGAGCAAGTAGTTCACACTCGTCGGGTTTTCACGGTATAGTTGTCTGTTTAGTCCGAGGTTTGTCGGGGGGTTTCTTTACGTGTTTTACCCCACGTCCCAGTTGGCTCGAACCGCTGCAAGTCTCCGGGATGGGTTATGGCTCAGGGTTGATTTGTGTCTCCGGCACTGTCTCGTCATCGGGTTGGGAACCAGAACAGGTCATCATATTCGTGGTTGGGTTTTGGAAACTAGGCACCATATTTGGGTTAGGGAATCTGGAACCTAGATATTGTATGTACGCTAACATTTGCGCATAGAACGGATACGAGGTTTGTGGGGTTGGGATTGTAGATGGGTTCGGTTGTGGATTATTTGGTTCGGGATTGTTTGTGTTGCCTTGTCGGGCGTATGCCGCAAAAACCGAGCGTTTGGTTGTTAAACGAAAACATATTGGTTGGTGATCGAAAATATATATATTTGAGTGTGTTTTATAGAGAATTAGTAGATGAAGTGTGTATAAAAATTGATGTTTGAGTTTATTCTATAGGAGAATTGTGTTAAAATATATAAAAAGTAATGTTTTTTAATCAAACGATCTAATTTCTTAATGGTATTTTTATTAAAACTTTGTGCAGGGGTGTCATGGTTCAGTTCGAAAACGCCTAAACCGGCCATCGATTTGCTTTCGCGGTTGGTTTTTTTTGCTTTGTTCTCGGCTGGTTGGTTTGAAATTCTACAAACCGTAATGAACGGTTTGGTATATGGTTTAACAGAAGCCAAACCGCATAAAACCGGCCGGATCATATGATTTATTAATATGTATTTTTTTAATATTTCATAATATATATATATGTGTGTGTGTGTGTGTGTGTGTGTGGTGAGGATCCTAAAAGAACTCTTTGAAAATTGAGAACTTTAAAAACCATTTTAGCCACGGAAAAGCCCTTTAAAAAATTTAAAAAAAATTATAAAACAACAAAAAACGAAATTTTTTTATTTTTCATCTCAGTTTCATAAAAAAAATAAAAAATAAAAAATCTCCTAATTATACACATATGTATTTTTTTAATTAATCTCGATTTTCATAATGTACACATATGTACATTATCATTTATCTTAATTGTACATATATGTATAAAGAATAACTTGTATAAAATTAAAAAATACGTATTATACATATATGTATAAATTTTCTAAACCGATATTTTTTTAATTATTTAAATGAAACCCGAATGAAAAAAAAATTGATTTTTTTACTTTTTTTTCGCTTTTTTTTGTTATATATATATTTTTTAAAAGGGTTTTTTTTTTGTCCAAAATGGTTCTTAAAGTTCTCACTTTCAAAATAGTTCTCACATGATCCTAATTCTATATGTGTGTGTGTGTGCGCATACAAATTTATAACTAGACATATATATTATTTTGTATTATATATATATATATATGTGTGTGTGTGTGTGTGTGTGTATACATGGACACTGCTAAATATGTATCAAAATATTAATAGTAAATAAAAAAGTGAGCTAAGACCAAACAGAAAATGCAAGAAACTTTAATTGGCCATTTTCTTAAATGAGATTTAAAAAAAAAAGTAAAAATCAGTTGTTTGTTAAATTATATAAATTATTATGAGTTATACAATATTAACATATCATGAATTATTTTGGACATTTTGTATAAAGATCGAACAAGCCCAAATCGTGAAACCAAACTGGAACCAAACCGTTATAAACTGTTCGGTTTGGTTCGGTTTAAGAGTACAACGGTTCAGTTTTGGTTTACAAAAATCAAAAAACTTTACAAACGGTTTGGTTTACGGTTTGACCTATTAACCGCGAAAACCGTATCGTGAACACCCTTAACTTTGTGCAATTCAAGCGTTGTACACAAATGGGTAAATCAAAAAATCAAACCCAAAACGCCCGGGGGGGAGCGGTGTGCCCCCGTCGTTTTCATCCTTAACGCCTCCCTACCACCACCACTGCGGGTGTGTAACATCCCAAATTTCGTTTGATACTTTAAATGAATTGGGGTTTAAATGAAGTATAAAAGATAACTATAATTATCTAAAGTATGAGAGTAATAAGTATCATGATACGGAAAGTTAAACATGAACCCCTAACCTATCTTATAAGAATAGCCACCATCTAATGTCATTTCCATCCTTGCCTCCACACCTCAAGAAACACACACTTCCTCATTATTTACCAAATTCTCATTTTGAGAAAATAGCCTACAAAGGCACGACGATTCCCAAATATCTAACCGTCGAATCTGTCTGAAATTTTAACTGAGTGCTCATGGCATATAAATAAAGATTTCCACCGATCAGATCTTCGATCAGAAGTTGGGAAGTCCGGTTTTTATCAGCAAAACCGTAATAGCAAAATTTGAGTTTTTTCGACAACTGTAGCGGCGGCCTCCGGTAGCAACAATAGGCGACGCTGATAGATCTCGGCGAGACGGTTCCATGGCCACTTGAATCACTCAATTTCGAGTTCGTTTGATATGGTTTCAAACATAAGCATCAAAGGTACGTTTTTGTTAAAGAGGTTTACTTTTCGTGTACGGATTTCGTGTACAAACTTATTGATAAAGTAATGAACTTGTGAGTACACGGGTTAGTTGTTTCGTTTCGGGTGAAACGAGTACTGTTCGGTTCGTGAAAAGGGCGAGTAAACGAAGTCCGTTTTGAATTAAACTTGGTAGGATAGTAAATCGGACCTTATTATGTGAGAAAAATGTAAACTTGAACGTAAACGAAATGTTTGGAATGAAACGAGACAAACGGGTAACGTTTGGCCTGGGTTAGTGCAAGAAAACGATGTGGTTATAGACCAAGGCTTGTTTCTTATGCAAAACGGGCTAAACGAGTAGAAATGAAAGCCTGGAAAGTGATAAGAATGGAAACCATATATAAATCGAGTCTTTAAAAAACTCAATTCAATAGAAAACGTAATCGTATCGAATGAGCAAGTAATCAAATCGAATGAGAAAAGTAATCAAATAGAATGGGAAAAGTAATCGAATCGAATGGGTAAAGTAATTGAATCAAATGGACAAAGTAATCGAATCGAATGGTCATTCGATTAGAATCTGCCATTCGATTAGAATCTGCCATTCGATTATAATTTCCATCCGATTAGAACTGTCATTCGATTAGAACTATCATTCGATTATAATGGTTATTCTATTAGAACTGTCATGCGATTAGAATCTGCTATTCGATTAGAATTTCAATTCAATTAGAATTGTGATTCGATTATAATGGTGGCTAGATTAGATGATATAGTTAGAGGTAGTTAATTGATACTTATAATTATTACACAGTTAGTCGTGACCAATTGAAGAAACGTGTTACAATCAATTCCGAAAGAAGCAGGACTCAGGTGAATTTCTAGCCCTTTTTCCTTGTTATGTTTTTCGGGGCTGTGTGTGTACTCGATGTGATTAGTTAATACACTTACCTTAAGTGGTAAGCGTATGACATGTGATTATTTTATATGTGATGTATGAATGATATATGTATGTTATAGGAAAGATTGAGAGTATGTATGAATGTTTATAAATATAAATATAAAGAAGGGTATGGTATGGTTGTATGGAAAGAAGGGAACCGAGCCCTAATAATACTCGAGGAAGAAGGGAACCGGACCCTAATAATATCTGAGGTAGAAGGGAACCGGACCCTAATAATACTCGAGGAAGAAGGGAACCAAACCCTAATAATATCCGAGGCAGAAAGGGAACCAGGCCTTAATAAGACTCGAGGAAGTATGGCATAATGGTCTTTAGAATGTATAAGTATGTATGTAAAGTAAGATAAAATATGAAAGTACAAAAAGTATGAATGTATGAAAGAAAGAAAGAATTAAAGAATAAAAGTATGAAAATATAAAGTATGAATGTATGTGTATGAATGAATGAAGTATAACCAAGTTAAGAAATTAATATGTGTCTTCGGATATGTATAAGAATGTATGTGAATGTAATGTATGTTACCTGATTAACTAGAACTCACTCAGCGTAGCTAACTTTTAGTATGCACGTAGACAAATAGGATGAAGGAGCTAGCTTGAGGGGACACGAGGCATGAACTAAGCTGACTGGCATCTAGTGAAGAAAAGTTATGATGTTTTATGTCAAGATAATTAAAAGTTAAAAGTTATGATTTTAATATTTTGTAATGAATGTTTGATGTTTTTATATTCCGCGAAAAGTTTTAATTCATTTTGATATTTAAAACTGTGTTTATAAGTAAATCCAACGCTAAAGTAGGACGCCAAAACCGAGACCTTACATGATTGTATTAGTTTTGATTTGTTTAGTTTCTCACCCACTCAAGAGTCATGATAATGTACTGGGATTTGTTATATATCTTTTTAATGTTTTTTTTAATACTTAAATTATTTTTCGGGCTTTGGTCATTATTAAATATTATTGAAGGTTTATTAAATTTTAGAATATATCGCCTTTTTTAAATTTATTAAAAAAAAGAAAAAAAAAAGTCAAGAAGACAATATAATAGGAAAAGGCATGAATGTTTCCAAAGGATAGCTGTTTTAGAATTGAATAGGGAGAAAATTCGAATTATCGATTAATCGGTCAAAAAGGGTATACAAACACAAGAAGAAAACATAGTCCACTTAACCATTCAAACAAGAAAAAAGCTATACAACCCAAAACGGCCAATCAATAACCTTATGCTCGGTGCGAAGCTTTAACCAACCAAAGAGATTTGAAAGAAATACTCCGACCATTGAAGACCCAATTGTTCCTTTGCTTCCCAATGAACCACAAATACGTGTTAATAATAGAAGTGAAAACTGAAGGATTAATCTTGAATATTAATAAAGTTAAGGGTTTATTATGTTATATTTATTTACTTAATTGAATTGTAGTAGGTTTAGGAAAGGTATGTCTTGAAGAGCAATTTTAGGGAGTTTATATATAGGGTCTAGATTATTAGGGTTGAGAGAGAGCCAATGAGTCTCATCTCCATGTTCGTGTGATAAGTTCGTGAAGTTCGTTTGATTATATGAAAAGAGTCGAGGGTTGTTACCCAATATCTCATGTTTGTTTGTTTGATAAGTTCGTTTGATCTGATTTTTTGATCCGCATGGGCCAACAAAAACCTGTCTTTCCAAACAATTTGTTGGTTCCCCCAATCCCCCTTCGCCTCCAATAGAAGCACTAAAGAACCGGAATCAGTCTCCCAAGCCACACTACATGGAAATGCTCTCCAAATAACCTTTGCCCGAGTGCAGTCTAAAAACATGTGTTCCATAGATACCGAGATTCAAAGACACATCAACACTCGTCTGATATTAAAAAAAACAAACCTCTAGCAATGAGGTTCGGATTGAGCAATCGGTATTTAGGGGTGTTTTTCGGGTTCGATTTTCTGGTCGGGTTCTTCATGTTTTAAAATTTTAAATCTTAACCCGAAACCCTACACAAATCTCTCATGGGTTTTTCGGATTCGGGTAATTCGGGTTCTGGTTTTTTCGGGTTGGGTTAATCGGGTTTCGAGTATCACAGAAAACAAAACAAAAAATAAAAAATAAAAAACTTCAATGCTAAAATTAAAACAACATATTCTTTTTTGTTCGTAACACAAATAATCAAATAATAAACCAACATAACTTGATAAAACAATTCAAAAGAAGAATAAAACTAAGTAATTATCTCAAACCATAATTTTCTTCAATCGGACGTGATTTGGTTGTTCGATTACGGTTGCTATTAGTAATAAACGAAAAACATAAATTAATCGATCTATAATAGTTGGAATGACAACAATCGATTAGGGTAAGCAATTAATAACTTTATTGGCTAATACTAAGCTTATTGTACCTAAAAATATATTTAATTTCAAAACTAAAAGTTTATTCGGGTTTACCCGAAACTTATAAATCAAACCCGAAAACCAACCCGAATTACTTCGGTTCAGGTTCGGGTTATTCTTTCCTCGGGTTTGGGTTAAGGTACGGGTTTTTTCGGGTTGGGTTTCAGATAAAAATGACAGCCCTATCGGTATTTGATTTTACAGCATCGTTTTACTGGGAAGCCATCTTTCCTCTCACAAACCGAATGACCATCTCAAAAACTTATTTTAAGTATATGTAGCTTTTCCGTCGGTGGTCTATAACTCAAAACAAAGATATATATTCAATGCTTTATGCCTTTATTTTAGTAAGTAAATACTCACATGAAAGAAAACTGTGAGTGATGTGATTGTAACACCGAATTTTGCAAATAATTTGATATGTAAAGCAATTTTAAATCCATACAAATCTTTCTTGTTTTGTCTAAACAAGCAACTGTCGCAAATAAGTGTTAATCATTGAAGATCTCAAGTAGCAATAAACTGTTTATGGAATATATAGAAAAGGTATTCGACTAACATACGTCACTCTTTCCTTTTAGATTTGTGTTTTACGTATAGGTGTTAATTGTGTCGGGTTGATTGGTTACGGGTTGGCAGGTTGGTGTGTTGAGATTATTCAACCCTAACTCAACCCATATATTTATTCGTGTCATGTCGTGTCGACCCATTTAAATTCATATCGTGTTTGGTTGGGTTTCAGGTTATCAATTTTACATTCATTTACGAATATGATTAATACTTAAGTCACTTAATAATAATTAAACAATTAATTACTCTTATTTATATAAAACATATTAATAATTTATGATAGATTTAATTTTATTTTTTTCTTTTATCCACAATTAACAAACATAGGTTCACATAGTTAGCTTAAAATAAGAGCAAACGAATGAACATAATTAGAGAAATAGACAGTTAGAATTAACAAAACAAAAATGTTGAAAGTAAAAAAGTAGATAAAAGAAGCTTAAAAAGAAAGCAGTTCTATTTTTAAAAGTTAATTGACATATGAAAAATTAAAAATTCAAATATTTAACTTTAAAAATTAAAACTCCCTAAAATTCTTAGACAGTTTGACATGTCAACTCATTTTATAACGGGTCAGGTTTGAGTTGACCCATTTAAGAAACATGTTGTGTCAGCCGAACAAAACCTATATTTTTCATGTCGGGGTCGTGTCGGATTTCGGGTTGTGTCAGGAATTAACACCCCTAGCTTTACGTATATACTTTCAAGATGAAATTGTGGCATACATAGCTTGTGTTAGGGATGAGAAAATTCGGTATCGGTACTGATATGATACCGCCTGTACCGAATCAGTACCAAATATTGAGTTCCGTGATCGGTACGGTACCAGCATTTCTTAAATTTTTACCTTCAATACCTGTACCAAGAATTTGTCAATTTCGGGATTGGTATTTTCGGTACCGGTACCGAGCTCATCTCTAGCTTGTGGTGTGGTTTAACTAGCAAATACTAGTTAGAGTGCCGCATCAACGCCATGTCAAAGCCACGTTGCTAGTGGGCTGTAACTAGCCCATCATTTTCAAACGTGTTGCGACTTGCGATTTAACTAGGTTTAAGTAGATTTTTTTTACAATAAAAAAAGTGATTGGTTGTTAGTGAGGAAAGAGTCGAGAACCCTACCTTTTGAGGCCCTTGAACGCCATCAGGATAGCTGGATGGGGAAAGAGGGGCCATGACACCGGCCTTTGATTTAAACGATGTGGTTTAACAAGATGGTGAGGTGGCCATAATGTCGACCTAACACCTATCACAATGCATAGCCTTAAAGTTTAAAATATATACTCTAAGTTACGGACTACACGAATAGATAAATGAATCTATGCCTTCGAAGAAAAAAAAAAAAAGCAAACGTATTGGGTATCAATGTTATTAAAATCCTTGAAACACATATAGTAACTTTTAATATTAATTTTAATATTAAACATTTATGATTATCGAGCCGATTTACATACAAAAATCTAATAATATTTAGATAGAGAATTCACAAGTATATAACCAAAGTGAATGATATGAACCCAACACGCAATAGCAATCGAACAAGAAACTATTCATTAAAATTTTGAATTTCCATAGCTCCAAGCATTTTTAATCTTATCTTAATCTTAAATCTTTATAAATGAAAAATTCTTACATTCTCTCAAGTTATCAGATTACTTTATTTGTATTTGATGGTTTTTTATGCATTTGACATGAATTCACGGGTATGAGTCTCACCAAACCCAAATAGCCCTTAAACTGGTACAACATCTCATTAAATTAAAAAATCAATCTCACCATATATTTGATATGCAAATCTTATAGAATATGGATACGCTAAAAAATAAGTTCCGATTTTTTTAAAAAATATTATTTATAAGTAAAAACAATTTTATAATAAAAGATAAGTGGGTCACGGGTTTAACCAAACCCAAATAGTTTTTTAACCGGATTATAATATTCATTTATTTATGAAACTCTTTCATCATCAAATTCTAAGTATATTATTAACTTCTTTACAATAAATAAAATTAAAATTCAAATAAATATATAAATATTATAAACGAATAATGCAAAACAACCTCGTAATACGGGGGATAAAAACTAGTAATATAATATAAGTAACTATTAGATTGTCTAACGACTCAGAATAATTCTTAAGGATTCACTACCATATGTCCATGAGTAAGTATAAATTTAAGGATTCACTACGGTGAGTCAATAAGTAAATGGTCTAAAGTCTAAAAACAAACATTTCTTCGAAATACCAAGCACGATGATAACGTCCATTCGATCATCTCTGTTGCCTATGAATTTCCCATGAGGCCATGAATTCTACGGAAGATCATCCCAAATCTTCCTAGTTTGCATAATCTAAAACACGCTAAAAAGAAAGTAAATGTTAGCGATAAACTGATAAGGCTGTAGGGTTTTGACAAGAACAACTGGTAAGTTCTCGCACCCCTATAGTTATACTATAATGCTAGTTATAGTGTAGTATAAGTTATCGTGTAATGCTAGTTATCTAGTAGTATTATGTAACGCATAGTTATAGTTATAGATATTGCATAACTTAGTTTCACATAAGTGATCTAGACTGGCGTCTTCTAATGAAAAATAATAGTAAATCAGTGTCTAATTCACCTTACTCGTAGGGTGTCGAACCGCGAGAAATATGTGATCAGTGTAAAGTGCAACTGATTCCTAACATTAAGGAGTAACAGTTTTGAAGTGCTGATCACACTAGCAATTTAATCTTTAAAATAAACAAATCACTTGACAAGTTGTAAGCAATTCAATTAAAATACAAATCACACATAAGGTTCAAGCAAGCAACTAAATAACAATCTCATGTCATTTAACAATTTTATTATCAACAAACAAATTTGGTTAACCAACTAATCATATCTTAGGCACCAACAGATGTAGACACACGACATGGTAACAAAAGGTTTCTTGCCAGTGTGACTCAGTTAAGGACAAATGTATTCTTTATCATACTCAACTAGTCAGTAAAATCTTATGAGACACATATCACAGCAATTGGCAGACTTATAATTCTTATTGAAATAAACCTAAATTGACTGAATGCTCAACAATACCAAACATCAATACTTATAGATCGTTAATCAATAATTACAAATAGTTCAGTTATAAAACATGAGAAATACTGAAAGGTTACAATACTCAACATCTCGGGTATGATTCGAGGAAACTAGCCGCTCATCTTCATCAATAGATCTTCAAACGACATTAGGAATGATCTCTCGATGATTGGAAGAGTTAGAAATCACCTTTTTTTCTCTTGGAAACTGTTGTAGAACGTGATAGATGAAAAAGGCTCGTCTACTAGAAGTTATAAACAAAATACTATTTTTCCCGTCTTTCGATGCAGTCCCATATTGCGCTGACCCTTCACATGGTCCATCGTGTAGCGCGATAAACCAAAAGTTAACGTTTTTTAATATCATAGTCCATCGCGTATCGTTGTAACATTCGTAACTTTTCAAACCCGAATATCCGACCCATTTTAAATTTTCGTTTTTTATTTATGAATATATGTACAAATATAAATATATTTAAAGTTTTGTCTTATGTATTTATATTCATTAAACCGACCCGCTTGTTGTTTCAATGTATTCTTGTTATGCCGTTCATCATTCATATAATATTTCCGATGGTTTAAGTAATTATTCGTTCATTCCTATTCTTTATGTTCAAGTAACGAAACTCCGAGGTTTAAATTTTTACTATGTTAAACGATATGCAAACTAACCGGGTATAATTTAAAATTTAATCCAAGGATATAGAATTATATCAAGTTTATATAACATTGAAAGTTCAAGGATAAAAGTGTAATTAAAGTTTAAATTAAAATTATATATATGTATAAACTTCAGGTGTAAATGGTAATATTTTCAAATTATAATAAAAAATCATATTAATATCCCAGCCCCCTCCCTCTCCCTTAACCCGTTTTTCCGGCAGCCATGTCCGGCGGCAGGAACCATCGTCGAAGAAAGCCCGAAAGATGCTTTAAGCCTCCGTTTTACTCGCAAATTCATCCCAAACGATTTATCCATTAATCTTAAACATCAATACGCACTTTATTTCGTCATTTAACAACCCATTAACTCGTAATCAATCCTAAAACTGCAGAAAATATTTCAAAACTCATTAACTACGAATTAATGATAATACGTATCGGTTGACACTATAAATAATCTCTAGTCCTTCATCTACACTCGTCCACAACTACATTTAACCTAATATACACTCTAAATCTCATATATTATTCGTCAAACCCGATTTCCGGTCACCTCGCCGTTCTCCATGATTCCAACGTTGTTACAGGTAATAGTTATTTGGTTTTGAATACTTTTAGTCGATTAACGAAACCCCTAACCTAATTTGATAAAACTTGGACCGGATTAACAGATTTGAAAAGCTAGCGTTTTGATGAAGATGATGAACTTTATTGTTAAGTTAAATATTTTTGTTTATGATATTATAACAAACATAAAATCTGGTCCAACTTTTAGACATTTTATTCAACTTTCCTGATTAACATGTTCATGGACTAACCAGTTGGAATGATTGTATGTTTGTTACTAAAAAAGTTATAAAATAAACTAAAACAATTTTTATTTAATTAAAAATGATTTATTTGATTTAATAAAATGTTCATGGTCCAACCTTTCTTCAACTTCAAGGTGAGTTTCTCACACCCCATTTTTAACGCTTTTACACATTTTGGGGGTAACATATATATCCTATCAACATCACAGTTTTGTTTATTCATTATTTACAAACTACAATTCGTACATGGACTTGTGTGTTTACTTGTTACTTGCTCAAAGATTACGTGCATGGTTTCCTCAATAAGTATGATCATATGCCCCCCAATTCACTCAGGATCTCGATGTTATGATTGGAATAGGGACCCCGATCTAAGTACATTGGTTTTTACCGATTGGAAAAGACACTTACTTGCGCTATTATCCGAGTACGTTGGTGCACAATTTCAACTGGAAAGGACCTTACTTGCTCATTTACACTTGTTCATGGAATTGTAGACTTTTATGTATATCAAAATTTGTGTGAACTCACTAAATATTCATTTAGTTGACGATTTTTTATATATATGCTAGAGGTACCTTATTTAGAGAATGTTGCCGTCACGAGGGCACTAGAACATAGGTTATATTAATAAATGGATAAGTTGTTAATTGTTCTTGTATTTCTTGTTACAAACTTGTGTACTTGATGTTTAAATTAGTTAATGAGATTATTGTCACTTAATAGAGTCACATGTGTTTTGAGCAATCTGTACGTCACACTCGGGCGTATTCCGCTTTAGCCGGGGTGTTACAGATTGGTATCAGAGCCGAGATAAAGATAGGACGTCAGACGTAGTGTTCTAGTTGGTCAGGCTATGCGTAGTAGGGCGTGGGGTGGGGCGAAACGGGCGATAATATGGTGGAACACCGACCCCCCCCCCCCCCTCGTGGCGATTTTTGGGCGAAAAGGGACGAGGGCGGAGGGTTGTTGTCGCCCAAGTTTGTTTAAAAATAATGATATTTAATAATCTGACCGTGACAACGATAAAAAAAATAATTAATTAAAACAATATATATATAAACATACATCTTCTTCTCCATTTTATATTCATTTTATACACAATTCATACCGAAATTCTTACAAAAATTAAGCAAAATGAATCCTAGAAACAACCCGAACCAACTGAACCACCCATTCCCTGCTTTCGGTCAACTCCATGGTTTGCAAAACCAACCAAACGTGAACTTATAATGGAACCCGATGAACCGGATAAACCAACCGAGCTATCCGTTTCAATTTCCCGACCCGAACGTAAACATGTACGCCAACTATCTCATGCCCCAAAACTTAATGCCGGCGTTCGGGTCTACACGACCTGAGTCGGAGCCGGTGACGGTGCCGGAGATGCAAGCGGCACGAGCCTCCGGTTCAAGCTAAAAGCCGACACGTAAACACAAAAAGAAACAACCGGGGGCCGATGGCGCAACGTGGTCCATACAAGTAATGAACCGAGGAGGAGGTGGCCCTCGCAAGGGCTTGGATTGCCATTTCGGAGGAACCCAACGTCGGTAAGTTTTTTAATATTAAGTATTTATTAAAAATGTATCTAGTGTTTATTAGAATGTATACTAATTGTGACAAATAATTTTAATTTGTAGCTAACTTTCAAGCCACCGGGATGCTTTGGAAGTAAGTATTTGAATCTTGGCTCGCGATAACCGGTAAACCCGACGACTACCGGGGAAAAGAAGCGGTTCTAGCCCACTGGATGGGGCTTAACGCCGATTGTCAAAAATTTGCCGGGATATTTAACCGGTTGCAGGGGCCCGTTTGGCGTAGCGGGAATAACGACAACGACATTATAACTCAAGCCTTGAGCGACTATCGACCTCAAGGCCAAACCAAAGGGCGGTCCGGGAAACCGTTCAATTATTTAAATTTGTAAAGAACTATGTCAATGCGTGAAATGGAATGGGGCACCAACCGTTCCGATCTCCCAACGAGACGGCTCATCCCAGGCTTCAAAAAAGTCGAAGACATCGTCGTCGACAAATCCGAGCACACCAAACACACCCTTCGATGCTCGTAGCTTCTTCGAGGACGACGCAGTTAATCTAGCCGACGACAAAGAAGTACAGGAGTTTCCTCGACCACGCGGGAGATCGAGAAAAAATAAGGGAGAAGGTTCGTCGTCAACCCGATTCAATACGGCGCCCAGTGAAGACGTCAGGCAATTAAACGAGTTGGTCGGTCGTTTGGAAAACAAATGAAACGGTAATAGCAAACGACCTTCGAGCATCCAACAGACAACAAGAAAAGCTGAACCAGACGTTGGAATTACGTCAAATGAAAGAAGACTACGAATCCCTCAAATCGGAAGGGTTTCACGAGGAGGCCGCATTGTTGCTTCAACGACGACATGAAAAATGCGCAAATATTACGGATATTAATTTCTTTTTATTTTTAGTTATGTATTTTTTTAGTTATTTATTTTTTTAGTTATGTATTTTTTTTAGTTTTGTATTTTTTTTGTATTTCTTTTTAATTTTAATACATTTTTATTTTATTATTTAATTTTCTTGGTTTTAATTTGTTTAGTTTAATTATAAAAAGAAAATAATAAAAAAAGATACTGTGGGCCAAGTTTGTAGCCCCTACACCATTACACCTAAAAAACAAATTCCCACCCCTTGCTGACTGGGCGCCACGTGTCGCAATTCGCCCCCATTTGTAGCCCCTCCATTACGCATAACCTTATAGCTTATTTTAATTATTTGAAGGTTGCATGATTAGAAATTATGTAAGCCTTATGTGATTGGTCGAAGCACTTACTTGATACTTTTAAAACTGATGATTTAATTACTTCAATTACACAAGCACACACAAGTCCAAGGCTTATGCCTAACAAAAAGATTTTTAATTTCAAATAATCAAATTTTTGATTTTTGGTAGTCCAATGTTTCTTCTTCTTAAAGATGGTTCGTTATGGCGGGTATGTAGTAAACTGTAAGGGGGACGTGCTTGTTTTCCTAACTCTTGACACCAAGGTTATTGAAACCTAAGTATAAGCAATGCGCATAAATCCCAATCAGACGTGGGACCTGGTTGCTTACCTGGAGAGTTAGGAAAGGGCATGAACTCTATTAAGCCAAAGCATACCACTTTCAACGCCATGTGAATCACAACTTTAAGTTTTCAAACGTGACCATGTTCTCTTTGTGAAAAGAATACGGTTACACTCTTAGGATTTCATACAAGTCATGGTGATTCATGCGACGTGTGACGTCTGACTCTCTATGTTTTACAATGTGTTTTAACTGAAAGTTTGTCAAGTCGTGGTAATACACGAATACTTAGCTTTCGGTTGGATTTAATTACGCATTTTGATACGACAATCGTTAAGTTTAAAAATTTTTGTGTCTCATTTACTTTATTTATACATTCATTTACGGTTTAAAAATTAGAAAGTTCGAAAGGTAATAACCGAATTTCAATACGATTACTTTATTAATTTACTATTACGTTTTAGAATTGAAAGTTCAAAAAGTTATGGTGATGTATAAATGGTTGAATTTCGATTTGATCACTATATTATTTTATGCATTTACTACTAAGTTTTAGAATTGAAAATTCGAATGGTCATGGTGATACATGAATGGTCGAATTTCAATTCAATTACCTTATTTCTATATTCATTTACCCTTATGATTTAGAAGTGAAAATTTAAAAAGTTATGGTGGTTCATGAACATTCGATTTTCAATTCGTTTTCACGATTTATTGTAAGTTGAAATACTTTTCCCATTTGGTTATTCAATAATTTATGAGATTTTCGTTTATTGAAATGTGAATACTCATAACGTCTCATGGGAGTTTAAATTTCGATTTCAAATTTTGTTTCATACGATTTCTCTTCTTTAATTTTTTCAGCAATGTATCTATTAGTCATTTTCATACTTACGTCCCAAGTCACGCAAATTCTTCACGTTTCGTATCATGCCTTCTCGTTTTCCTAGTTGTCGCGCTCAACCCGCAAAAGGAAAATACAAGTTATCAAGCAAATGGCCTTTGCGATCCCGATCACCCCACGTTTAACTACAACCACCTTCATCGATATAGTAAACTCAAATTCAAATCCAGCATAATTCTTGGAAACCAAACCAAACCCAACCGAAAAGCCTCACACAGAAACACGCCCTTTGTATAGTATGTGTAAATCCCACCACTTTACTTCCATGAAACGTTGATATACTTCAATTTCTGCTAGATCCAATCACCACATATTGCTAAAACCTACCCAAACTCAACGCCAGCCACCCACCTACTTACCAGACCTGTACTTAACCATATGTCTCAATCATATGCTTGGCCACATGCTTCAAGCCTGCCATCTTTATGGTGACCAAGCACACCTGCCATACTTCAAAAGGCGTAATTTGTTTCCGCCATTCAATACCTTAACCCCGTATCCTTTGTCTACTTTATACGATTTATCGGTTTCAATACTTAGATTTTAACAAAACTTATCAAATTCGCCTATATTTTATTTCTTTTACTAATACCTCGCCCTTAAACTCAAATCCTCGGTTATTTTTAACTTTCAATCAAATGAATTTTCTTTAAAAAGAGATTTATTATTATTATTATTAAATTTATTAATATTTTCATCATTATTAATATTATTACTACTATTATTATTAGTACCATCACCGTCATCATTATTATTATTACCATCATTATCAAAATTATTAAAACTTTTATTAGTATTATTATTAATATTTTTTATTATTATTAGTAATATTATTATTACTAGTATAATTGTCACTACTATTAATATAATAATATCTAAAGTAAAAATATTTGATTCAAACAAGTTTTAAGCCCTTTTAAGGCTACTTTTCATTCAACAAATCAGGTAATTTGACAAATTTTTTTTCTTTTTAGGACGCTCTCCAAAAGAAAACATTTGTTTTAATAATAAACAAAATTCATAAGATTTGCAAGTCTTAGCGATAGCTAAAAAACAACCTTTTTGTCTAAATAAAATTGAATAAATTTTATTTTATTAGGAGATATAAAAAAAACACGACTTACAACCGATTTTTCCTAAATTAAAATATCTATTATATCCTTCCATTTCGTCCTTTCGTCAATGTCAATGAGTTTCGGCTAAGAAATCATGGCACCACCTCCCACGCCAACTTTCATACCACAAACCGACACTCGAGAAGATAAACGTCGTAAGCTGCATTTTCTTTTCTTCAACTTCTCCTTCACATATTTTTCGGACTTACCAAAGATGAATTTTTTTTATATCTACTTCTTTAGAATATTGTTTACGAAGTTTATTTCTATAGTTCATTGATCTTTGATCCATATCCATTTATATTTTACAAAACACAAATTCATACATCATTCTAAGTCTTATTTTGTGAATCGGTTTACGTTTGTTACGTTGGTGTTTATGGTCAATTTCCCATCAACGTAATCGTTAATTAGAAAATTGGGACTATGAACAAGTATGTGTACATGGTTACCTAATAGAAACCGTATTTCCATTTTAATTTTACATTTAACAATCAGTGACCGGTTCTCTCCAAACGAATTCGTTTACTTAGAACCAAGACCGTGCCCCCTGTGCATGCTGAGTTTATGTTATGATATTTTTACATAAATTATTTTGGTTATTCGTTTGCTGCTCTTCCACTCAATGTTTGATTTGAACCATTCTATTGTTTTTGATTTCATTAATCTAAAGACAAATACTTCATTTTGATTTCGAAATTCCAATTGGTTACTTTGATGAGTACAAGGTTACTATTGGAAATTTTCTTTTTACAGACTTAACCGAGTTTGACATTAAAATTTCGTTTACCCATTTCATTTCAAGTTATTTACATGTTTTTAAGATTTAATTGTTTATTCATCTCAACATTGCCATTGGTCACGTCAATGTGTTATTGGAGATTTTCATTTGTTAAACATTTTGATATTTTGACATTTAAAAGTTTCGTTTATCTAATCTATTCTCGAACTCAATGCATTACCGAATTACAAATTCATATATCGTTGGTTAAATGCTATGTTTACCTACCCCATTATTCTTGACCCTATTATTTGAATTACATGTTACAATGTTTATAATTCAAAATGTTTCATTCATTAATTTTATTACCTCGTTAATTTCATTTTCAACAGGGTTTACACAACGATGATTCTATTTACTTGACTTACTGTTTTCGCGTTGTCCTTGGCCTGCACGGTCTATTAATGTGTTTTGTAATGTTTTTACCCTTTTAATTCATTATTTTTGGTTTTCAACATTCTATATGAGAATTTTATTTATTTATCTAATATATATGTCATAAAACCCCACAATAGAGCAACTTATATGGACCATCCGACGATAGAGATAATTATGGGTCGACACGTAATTATCAAAGTCCTAGCATTAAAAATATAATAAGTCCGGTTGTGTGAAATAACTCGGAACTTGGAATGATTTTGGGGAACAGGACAAATACAATGTGATAAGTGCATGGTGGATACGACGCTGGTACATCCTATATATAAGTGTCCTTGTCATATTTTCTATTTGTGGCGTTCTTCCGGGTCATTCAAAGATCGACGCTATACTATTTTAATTATGTATATATAAAATTTTAAAAATTTCTAACAACTCCGTATATTAGTTGTTCTCTTTTAAAATTTTTATTTTTATTTTAATTTTGGGACGAAATTTCCAAAAGTTGTAAGTTCTGTAACATTCGTTAATTTTCAAACCCGAAAATCCGACCCATTTTAAATTTTCGGTTTTTATTTATGAATATATGTACAAATATAAATATATTTAAAGTTTTTTCTTATGTATTTATATTCGTTAAACCAACCCGTTTGTTGTTTCGATGTATTCTTGTTATTTCGTTCACCATTCATATAATATTTCCGATGGTTTAAGTTATTATTCATTCATTCCTATTCTTTTTGTTCAAGTAACGAAACTCAGAGATTTAATTTTTACTATGTTAGACGATATGCAAACTAACCGGGTATAATTTAAAATTAATCCAAGGATATAAAATTATATCAAGTTTATATAACATCGAAAGTTCAAGTTTAAAAGTGTAATTAATGTTTAAATCAGAATTATATATATGTATAAACTTCAGGGCGTAAATGGTAATATTTTCAAATTCTAATAAAATAATCATATTAATATCCTAACCCCCCTCCCTCTCCCTTAACCCGTTTTTCAGGCAGCCATGTCCGGCGGCCGGAACCTTCGCCGGAGAAAACCCAAAAGATGCTTTAAACCTCCGTTTGACGCGCAAATTCATCTCAAACGATTCCTCCATTAATCTTAAACATCAATACACGATTTATTTCGTCATTTAACAACCAATTAACTCGTAATTAATCCTAAAACCGCAGGAAATATTCAAATTTAATATTAATCTCATAAGTATTATTATATTAATAACTATTATTTCGTTAAACTTTATATCACGCTAACATAATTATTTTCAAAACTAAATTCCGTTAAAGTATAATATCAAACTCCATAAAATAATGAAACATATATTTAAACACTTCTAATTTCCGACAAATTGATTTATTTACTTTTATAAGTTGTTAGTTAATATTTTATTTTGTACTTTTAATTCTAATTCGTGAAGTTCAATTGCTTTGATTTCATTTACGCGTTATTGGTTTTATTTTAAGTTTGTCTTCAACTTCAAGGTGAGTTTCTCACACCCCATTTTTAACTCTTTTACACATTTTAGGGGTAGCATATATATCCTATCAACATCACAGTTTTGTTTATTTATTATTTACAAACCACAATTCGTACATGGACTTGTGTATTTACTTGTTACTTTCTCAAAGATTACGTACATGATTTCCTCAATAAGTATGATCATACGCCCACCTATGCACTCAGGACCTCGATGTTATTAGTGGAAAGGGACCCTCGATCCGAGTACATGGGTTGTTACCGATTGGAAAAGACACTTACTTGCGCTATTATTCGATTACGTTGGTGCACAATTCCAACTGGAAAGGACCTTACTTGCTCATTTATACTTGTTCATGGAATTATAGACTTTTATTTACTTATATCAAAACTTGTGTGAACTCACGAACTATTCATTTAGTTGACATTATTTTATATATATGCTACAGGTACCTTATTTAGAGAATGCTGTTGTCACGAGGGCACTAGAACTTAGGTTATATTAATAAATGGATAACTTGTTAATTATTCTTGTATTTTCCTTGTATTTCTTATTACAAACTTGTGTACTTGATGTTTAAATTAATTAATGATATTATTGTCAATTAATAGTGTCACATGTGTTTTAAGCAATTTACACGTCACACTCGGGCGTATTCCGCTTTAGCCGGGGTGTTACAATCGTGATGGACCGTTTCCAACCCGTCGCGTAGCGTGACGGGTCTCTACAACATGGACTTCCGATATTGCTTCGTTTAGCCTAAACCGTGAAAACGGGGTTGTGAGTGAGCAATACAAGCGTCGTGCTGCTAGGCGAAGTAGTAGAATGTTGCACACTAGATGGAGAAAGTCCAGTAGCCTAAAGCATCACTAGCTTACACTCTGACACGAGTAGCATGGGGCACGTGGAATCCCATGTGAATCAGCAAGGACCACCTTGCAAGGCTAAATACTCCTGGGTGACCGATAGCGAAGTGGTACCATGAGGGAAGGGTGAAAAGAACCCACATCGGGGAGTGAAATAGAACATGAAACTATAATCTCCCAAGCAGTGGGAGGAGCCCGGGGCTCTGACCGCGTTCCTGTTGATGAATGAGTCAGCGACTCATAGGCAGTGGCTTGGATAAGGGAACCCACCGGAGCCGTAGCGAAAGCGAATCTTCATAGGGCTGCCAATCATCCCGGGCATTCATCCTGTACTCGTATAAGTCCAATTCAACTACATTAACAACATGTGACCTGTTACACAATAAACACATAAAAAGTACCATCATTTGTACAATAAGCAACTAAAACTATACAATTAACGTACTAAGATATGAACATAATACCCGACCATCAATAAGTTAAAGTACTCGCGTGTTAAGCGATTACTTTGCCCATGGGATAACTTTAGCCACACGATTACTTTGAGCGAGTAATAGTCAGGATAGTATTAAGTTATGCAGCCACTATTATGGGAGATAACCTAGCATAAGTGATTACATGGAGTTATAAGTGATTACATGGAAGTTCCCCCCATGGTATTATATGATGATATAGTATCTTTTAAAGCCTTTCAAGGGTTCAGATATCAAAGATCTGGTTAGATTTATAAGCTCATTTGATCAGGTGAGTTCTAGACCCCTTTTTATCTATGTTTGGGGTGGTGTCATACCAGTGTGGTAAAGTTAATGGGTTTTACACTTTCTTAAACATATGTATGTTTTTTAAGTAGGTTGTTATAATTTAATGCATAGTTTAGATGTACTTCGGCCTATGTGCTCGTATATTGCCCTTCAGGTTTATGATGTCCCTTCGAGGTGATGATAAAAGCGATGGGAGGGTCAATGTATATGTGGCATTGTCAGCAATTGTATAATTGTGTAAGGTTGAATGATAACAATCATCCATTTAGAGAGGGATCATGCCCTCAGTATGAAATATGGATGGATTATACATTGACTTGTAATGTAAGTTATGGTTTATATTGAATTTTTTGTACTCTATGAAGTAATTTGCTATTAATTGTATAATTAATAACAGTTATGAAAGTATGAAGGTTTAAAAGCTAGAACACACTCAATGATGTTGGCTTTTAGTATACATGTCAGGTTAGTAGGTGTATGTTTAATGGGCATGGTTGGCATTGAGGCGCAGCTACCGTGTTGAAGACTGTGGCTACCTTGTTAATGACTGACATCCCAGCTTATGTTATGTTTTGTTAAGTTATGGTCAAACAACTTATTTCTTTCATTTATGGGTATGGTGCCTCGGGGCATGGTTGTAAAAATCGTGCCTAGGCGTCGAGTACTCAACAAGTAACCCACGAGTAATCCTCGCTTAGGTCGAGTTCTTGTGAGCCATCCTCGAGTACTCTCCGACTAAGGCTTAGTACTCACTGACTAAGGATGAGTACTCCCAACTCCCGGGTCGGCCGCCAAGGGTCCGTCTAGTGACTTTCACAACTTTGCCTCGGGTTATGGATGATGTTAATTTTTCTTTGCATGGTTATGAAGTTTCTATGTTTAAGAACAATGTTGCATGTGTAAACCCAACCGCGAAGTCACCTTAGGTTCAAGATGTTACAAGTTAGTATTAAAATAACAGTTTGAGAGATTTGGGCATCTCTTAATGCATGAACATAAGTTGAGAATGGGACAATGGTGCGAAAGAAAGCATGGATATCCCCATGCATATTATTAAAGTTTTGAATGCACCTCGTAGGAGGTGTATGGAAGGAAATATAAGTTGTCTAAAATAAGGGAAACTCAGAAGACGAATAGTAACGTGAAAGCTTAATAGCACTTGATCAACGTTATTAACATTTTACCTTACTTGTAGAGTTCTAGTTTGTTACCTCGCATAACAATGTGAGCATTTTGTATTTTTCATGAATTGAAATGGTTTGAGGTGTTAAGTGATGTGTGAAAGTATATATTAAAATAAATTAAGTAAAATTCGCAAACTCATTTTAAAAGGTGTACAAAACAAAGCTTCACACAATGCAAGTATACTGATCGTGTAGTAGCATCGTATAGTAAGTTCAGATATCGAATATGTGGACACCGAGACAGGCAAATAGTACTAAATCTACGTAGAAAAAGGAACTTAATTTTATAGACTATAAGAAACCAAAACATGTAACCAAACAGAATATAACTAAAAGAAACTAACACGAAAACGACCTGAAAAACAAACATACTAAATGTGGAGAAACGACTACCTAGATTAGGAATCCTACTGACAACTCAACTACTTATGAAAATTAACTAATCATATGAGATCAGGATTTAAGGATATACTAAAGCAAAATCGAATCATGCAAAAACCTAATTTTACCTGTAGACAGGGCAAGTTAGGAGAAATAAGCAACTAAACACAAGATCGAAACCAATAAGAGAAGGAATCTACCTAGGTAAGAATCCCATACATCAACAATCATCAAGCAATGAACAAATAACATGATTATGGAAACTGATTTCTAAACGTATTCATCTAATAAACCCTAAAAGACCCTTGACCAAATCAAATGAAATCCCAAAGAACATTTATTAAATTATTAAGCAATCGGTTATATTGATTTTCGCAAAGTCATCAATTAGGGTTAATTAATAGTATCTAAAGCAAGCAATCTCACGAAACGCTAAACCTTAGATAACTTGATAAGCTAACATGACATCATGAACATGGATCAACAAAATAAGCAAGAATATTGTCACTATCTATCCTAGCATGCAATTGACCAAGACACATGAACAATTCCTCACCTTACAGCTATTGGAATTTAGCAAAGCATTCAAAATCTTAATCAACAATCAACAAGCTTCTATGATCTAATAGGCCTATTCAACCGTAATAATCAAAACACCAAGTAAATATTAAACATGAACCCTAAGATCTAAAGAACACAATCAATAGAAAACAAAATCCATGTGAAGTAATAGTTAATAATCAACCAAGATAATAAACACTTATAGCATCATGAAAACAAAATCAAGTCTTTTTACTATTAAATTAACGAAACCATAATCAAACAATTGTCCAAAGCAAGAATCAAGTCAAAAACATGTTCATCAAACCTAGGTAGACATGAAGTCTAACCTAGAATCATCCTTAAAAATAATCCCATACAAGTATTTAAAACGAACAAGCAAGACATGACAAATAATGAACAAAGAATGAAAGTTAGAGCGATAAAACCCTTTGCGATTGATCCTCGAACACCCGGATGAAAGCTCTCTTGATCCTCCTTGGTTCCTAGCTTCAAATCACCTTAAAACCCTTGGAAAATCTCTCAAAATCGGCTGCCACAATGCTTAGAATCGGCTAGGAATGCAATAGTATATATATATATATATATATATATATATATATATATATAAACGAGCTGGGCTTGGGCTTTGCAAAAACAAGTGACCAGGAAGGCCTAGGCGCCCCGCGAAGGGAATGGCCTCTAGCCTTCGCGGGCGGCAACGCCCTTTAAAGGGAAAATTCTGATTTTTTTTATTATTTTTTGTTTATTCATGTTAAATCTTGATAATATTCTTTCTTGAACTCCAAGTAACGAAAAGAATCTTCTAGAACTTGTTTTCATTGCTTCTGCAAGCCATCATCTACATGAAAACAAATCGAAACTCTAAGTGAACTAATCATGTAGTCATTGACGAGCAAAACGAACTTAAAACTTCGCATGAAAAGATAGAAAGAATTAAGTTTAACATGCAAGACACCAAAAGATATAAAACATGAAAAACGTATAATACTTGACTCAAAACCTAAATAATAAAAGATAAACCAAAACACGAACTAAAACGAACTCGAAACATTAAATAAACACAACTTTTCAAGGGATCCGAGATGTATAAATACATGTATATCAATAACAGAATCACACCCGGGGTTAAGGAAGTAATCATTTAACCCTATTCATGTTACTAATCAATATTGATAAACAATTGAAAATTATGGTTTAATTAACCAACTCCTAATCGTAGGCATCAACAATCGCTAACACATGTAACTAGTAACCAAAGTTTGCTTCATAGCATGACTCAATTAAGGGAAAATCTTCGCTTTATTAAATCAAAAGTAACTAGCAAACCCTATGCAAACATGCAACACTACAATTGACAAAGTATCGTTCAGATTGAAATAAACTTAAACCCACTGATTATTCAATAATACTAAGCATCAAGTAGCATATATTATCATTTGTAAATAAATTATCATTCAATATGTACCAAGAACATGACAAAGAACTGACATCACACAAAATTATACACCTGGGAATGTTTAGGCTGAACTAACCGCTCATGATCTTTGATTAGTATTTGGCTATTGACTTGGGATGATAAACTACGAAACCCGAGGTGATTGGAGTTGATCTGGGGCTCCTGAAATTGCCCATGTACATCCCCTAGACGGATGGAAGTGAAGACATTTATTTAGGATTCTTTAAATAGAACATATAAGGACATTGCTCCATTTTTTCGCACGTCTCTGAGAAAGAAAAGCCCATTTTTGGATTCATCATGTCGAAAAACCCAAATATAATATAGGTCCCGTTACTCATTTTCTAGCCCAAGATATGCTCGTTTTACTCTTTGACGCTTTCCTGTCAACCCATCTTGTTTAGTTTTAGCATCAGGGCTTTCTCATCCAAACTTTTCCCGGATTCTTTTAACACATCCCGTGACTTCAAGGCATGCTCCAATTTTCCAGAGACATCATTCCATGCTCGTACTAGTCTCCAATTAGCATCTTTAACGGTCAACGATCTGAAATACAAAAGCACACATGAAGAACCAAAGTTCTAACAATGAACACAATAAAAACTACAAAACCATACAATTATACGCATGATTTATATTGTACCATCAATGCCTAGATTACCTTTCAGTCTCACTAGTTAACCCAAAAGAAACTAAGTGGCAGAATAGACTCACCAGGATAAGGATTACAAAGATACCCTAACAGTGCATCACCTTTTAGTTTCAATGACACATAATACTCGTAGAGCTGGTACTAGAAACTCTTAAGGATAAGGGGCTAACTCTATCTATACTACTATAATATGGAGATTTGCAAGATATCAACTCCAAAGAGGCAAAAACTCATTTTCACGTAGCTCTATCCAACCTGAATATCGAAAGAAGATAACCCGGCTCCCTATCACCTTTCAGTCTCAAGGGAAGTGAAACTACTTATTTTAAATACCCACACACATGAGTCTTATGGCTAGCTAGACCACAACCACATCAAGAACACAAAGTAAAAGATCTAAAAATGCAATCATAACCGAATGACACCATATCAACCAATCAAGAGGAACCAACGTGAATACAATATTATAAATTAGCAATAAAGCATGTTAAAGAACAAATATAAACAAAGTTTCTCAATAGCAATCAAGTCATATAATTAATCAAACCTACCTCGCTGACCTGAGCGATTTCGATCACCTAGCAGGCCTTTTATTTGGTAGGTAACATCGGGAAATCTTTGAAATTTCATCGTGATGGGGATAGATCATTGCAATTGTTGGTCTTGAACGAGGAATTCCTAGTAAGCGCGAGTCATCAGCTCGCGTTGACTACGTCCCTGCCCTTTGTACACACCGCCCGTCGCTCCTACCGATTGAATGGTCCGGTGAAATTCAACCAAGCGCGGGTAAACGGCGGGAGTAACTATGACTCTCTTAAGGTAGCCAAATGCCTCGTCATCTAATTAGTGACGCGCATGAATGGATTAACGAGATTCCCACTGTCCCTGTCTACTATCCAGCGAAACTGTGAATTCAAACTTTTTGGTATTTTCCGTTTCTTCGGATGATATGATGGGTCAATCATTTGCTTCATTGGTTCCAACGGTGGCAGCTGCGGAATCTGCTATTGGAAGCAACGTCGCTATGAACGCTTGGCTGCCACAAGCCAGTTATCCCTGTGGTAACTTTTCTGACACCTCTAGCTTCAAATTCCGAAGGTCTAAAGGCCGCTTCTCGAAACCAAACCAGGAAAGCCAAGAATCAAGCCTTGGACGAGTAAAGCAACCCAGCACCCCAGCCACGCTTCGTTTGGATAAAAGGGACGTGTCGTTGCTGCGATGATTCATGATAACCCGACGGATCGCACGGCCCTCGTGCCGGCGACGCATCATTCAAATTTCACCTTCTCGTTGATGGTGTCAGTGAGAGCCATTTTAGTACCCCCCGTTGACCTTAAGAAAAAAAATCATCAACAATCATTCTTAGCCTAAGTAGTTACAAGATCGAATTACTCATTACAATTAAAATGAACTACAATCATAAATAACAGAAGAAATCATGATTAACAATCTTGGAACTGCAATTTAAACAATAAAAAACATAAACAGGCTTAAAAACAAACTGAAATGCGCTCAAGTCTTCCAACCACACTCCAAAATTTCCCAAAAGCTCCTAACAACTTTCTTCTACAGCCAAAATTCATCTGGAAGTTGAATCATGCAAGAACATCCTTAAAAATGGTTTTTGTAGGCGAAATTCAGGTTTCACCTTGATATGTCGGTATATGAATACTTGTGGCGGTATGCAATTAACAATTTTTTACATTTTATTTTACTGAATATGTTAACTTTCATAAACAAGCTAGGCTTATTGACACATCACAAACTAGATGTGTATTCTTTTTTTTATTTCATTATATTTTCCCATTTAGTGCCCTGCTTGCGGTGCGCGCATATAATGTATATATGTGTGAACCCTCGGGTGGGCAAAAGTAAAATTGCACTAATTTTGACGTTATTTTACTAATTTTGTGAAAATAACGTTAAAAGTGATGGAAGGTTAATCAGGCATCATGTGGTGGCGTTGATAGCCGAAAGACAAGGGTACATGCACCAATCAGCCGGCGTCCCGATGATTGAGTGCTATGTGCCTGATGTAATATGTCCAAGGCTTGATGCAAAACTACTATCGAGCCGGGGGTCTCACCGGAAGCAGCCTCTCTATCCCCATGGGGTAGAGGTAAGGCTGTCTACATCTTACCCTCCTCAGACCCTACCATAGCTTTGCTATTGGTGGGATATACTGAGTACGATGATGATGATGATGATGATATTTTCCCATTTAATTTGACTCATTATTTATAGTATCATGTTTCGTTATGTGCAAGACTCAGTTAACAATAAGGGATAACAAAGTGACACATATTTTTGTTGTTTTTCATTTTCTAAAATACTCTCTTTGGTTTTTGTGGGTTTTGTGTTTTTTTCAAACACGATAAAACTAAACAAATAACAAAATTCCCGTATCCTACACTTGAAATTCACATTGTTCTCAATCTGAAAGAAAGAAATAAAATAATAAAAATAATGAAAACAGCTCTCCCCTGGTGTGAATTCCTCATGAGCAATATCCAAATGCTGGTAAAATGATGACGACGTGACTCATTAAAAATTCTTCATAGAGTCGCACTTTCTCGTGAATATGACGGATATACATATCAAACAGTTAAAAGAAGATAAATTAGTGTATAAATTAAGTAAAACCACCCAACCAGTGGATAGAAGCAAAACCTTTAGCTCAAACAACCGCGAAACATATCAAAAAATTTATTTGGGAATTTATTATTTGTCGTTTTGGACTTCCACAGAATTTGGTGAGCGATAACGGCACCAACTTTGCTGACAAGAAGCTACAACAGTGGCTGAAAGAACTTCAAATCACTCACACCTTTACCTCAGTGGCACACCCGCAAGGTAATGGTGAGGTGGAAAGAGCAAATAAGAGCATCGTCGAAGGCATCAAGAAAAGACTATTGGAACACAGATCCGGCTGGGTGGACGAGCTTCCGCACGTCCTTTGGGCAAACAGAACGCTGAAGAAGGCCAGTACGGGAGAAACCCCGTTCAGCCTCACTTATGGCACCGAAGCCATGGTCCCGGTCGAAATTGGTCTACCCTCACCAAGGGTCTTGATTCAGCCAGAAGACAATGATGCGGAAAGACGGTTGGATCTTATGCTAACCGAGGAACGCAGAGACTTAGCCGCAGTGCGTGAAGAGAACTACAAGCGACAAATGCAAAAGTACTACAACACGCGGGTAAAACTCTGCAACTTCAATATAGGAGACTACATACTGCGTAACAACGAGGCTTCGAACCAAGAGCGCCCGGGAAAGCTGGCCCCGGTCTGGGAAGGGCCATACATTATCAAAGAAGTCCTGGGAAAGGGCGCATACCGGCTCGAAAGGCTCGATGGCACTCCCATCCCAAGAACATGGAATGGAGCTCAATTACGCAAATGTTATATGTAGATCAATTCCAAAACTTGTAAAGAAAAGGCCTAGAGCCACTTCTAATGGAAATGATTCTCCTTTCATAATGTGTTTACCTTTATACTTATGAACTTCCACACTGGTGCCGGTATTCACCGCATAAACGGGAAGAAGTAAGTCGTTACGTGTGGAAGGCGGCAAAACCCGCATAAACACAACGTTGAAAATAAGGGAAACCTACACGCAGGTCAGATGTAAGTAAAGTTTAGCCATCCTTGTAAGTGCAAGTGACGGTCTTACCCGCACAATCACGAACAAGGAAGCAAAACTTCAACCTATCATCTACCACGTTCAAAGGTTATCCTAAAAAAAAAAAAAAAAAAAAAAAAAAAGAAAAAAAAAAGGATAAGGAAAACCTACACGCAGGTCAGATATGGGTAAAGTTTAGCCATCCTACTAAGTGCAAGTGACGGTCATACCCGCACAATCACGAAAGAGGAAGCAAAACTTCACACCTATTATCTACCACGTTCAAAGGTTAACTTATCCTCAAAAGATGAGGAAAACCTACACGCAGGTCAGATATGGGTAAAGTTTAGCCATCCTACTAAGTGCAAGTTACGGTCATACCCGCACAATCACGAAAGAGGAAGCAAAACTTCACACCTATTATCTACCACGTTCAAAGGTTAACTTATCCTCAAAAGATGAGGAAAACCTACACGCAGGTCAGATATGGGTAAAGTTTAGCCATCCTACTAAGTGCGAGTGACGGTCTTACCCGCACAATCACGAAAGAGGAAGCAAAACTTCACACCTATTATCTACCACGTTCAAAGGTTAACTTATCCTCAAAAGATGAGGAAAACCTACACGCAGGTCAGATGGTAAAGTTTAGCCATCCTACTACGTGCAAGTGACGGTCCTACCCGCACAATCACGGAAGATGAAGCAAAACTTCACACCTATCTACCACGTTCAAAGGTTAACTTATTCTAAACACTTGGAAAATTGCTAATTTAAACTAAAGTCATAACGTTTATAAAGCAAGGAATCCAATGAAAGAAGCGGTCTTAGCCGCACAAAGATTTACATTTCATAAATATTCGTTACAATGGCCGGGTAACTACCCGCCTACAAGAAAGTAAATCTATACAAACTAAATCTATCCTAGCAGCGGGAAGGGATCTTCAGGATCAGGCTTCAGGGCCACTTCCACTTGGACCAGCGCCGTCAGTAGAGCGTGGCTGTTCAAGGAAAGCCTTAAGGATAGCTAGCCCATCATCAGCAGCAGCAACTTCATTCACCTTCTCCAACACCGGATGCGGGAAGGCGGCATACTGGTTCACTGCTTGGTCATAAGCAGCTTCAGTGTCCACATTATACAAAGGGAAGTTGGAAGGCGGGACGCCTTTCTCAACGAACCCTAGACCAAGCAGGAAGCCGGCCCGTTCCCCATCCTCGTGAGAAGCGTTGAGGGCTGCGCTCATAGCATCATCGTAAGATGTCTCTGAGAAGACCCGATGCACAACCTACATAAGAAAATATACAAGTGTCAACACCCTTTCTATTTACAAAAGAAGGGCGTAAAGACATGAAAGTTTACCTGAGACAACGCTTCTCGAAGAAGCCATTCCTTGGCAGCCAGAGCTTCTTGGAGGGCAGCTTGAGCTTCGTTACGGGCGCGTTCGGCTTCACTCTTGTTAAGGTTGGCAAGCAACACTTCTTTAGCCGCAGCCTCTTCGACGCCCTTTAGCTTCCGCTCAGTATGGTCAAGCACCCCCCTCTGGTCCAAGATCTCCTGGAGCTTTTTGGCGTCTTCCATCGCCAAGGCATCATGAGCCTGCTGGAGAGCCTCTAATTTGGCTTTAAGTTCTTCATTCTCCACGCGCAGAGGCTCAGCAACAGCTTCAGCCTTGGTGGCCCTCTCGGTTGCGTTCCTCGCAGTTTCCTTAGCCAACCGAAGCTGTTCATTAACAGCTTGGGCAGCCTTGGAACGGGCCTCGAGTCGAGCCTGAACTTCAACCTCGAGGGCCTTGAAGGCCTTCTCCTTCTCCGCAGCCACTGCGGCAAGTTTTTGGTTCTCCTCCCGGATAGCCCGCGCCTGAGCTACTTCCTTGAGGCGAGCTGCTTTTAACTTGTCGTTTTCACGACAAAGCAGCTCGACGCGCGGCTGCATCCGGGCCAGGAGAACCCGAAGCTCATTGGTTAGCCTACCCTCCTGGTAGCTAGCCATGGCTTCCCCCAACGCACCACTAGGAGCAGCGTGACGAGCCCATTCCACGCACTCCACAGGGGTGCGAAGGGTTGTTCCTCGGCGAATGTTCCATCGTGGAACATACACTTCATTGGAATCCGACACTGCAAAAAACACAAAGCAGTTAGGAAAAGATGATAAAATATATATGTATAAAATGGGCCAGAAGAACCCTACGCACCTGTAGGGTCAATAACAGGCCGATAGCCGCCGAACCCATCACCTGAACCCAAAGGAAATCCATCCAAGAGGTCAGGCAGATGGGAAGGTGGCAAAGATTGGCGGGAAGCACCATGCGTACCTGATGGACCGGCCGTCGTTGCCGATGGCGGGGGCATGGTAGCAGCTGCCGTGGTCGCCGCCGCGGTCGCTGCCGCGGAATCCGCAGCAATAGTAACCGCCGGCTCGGTGAATGATGCTGTAAAAATCGCACTCACAGCCGGCGGTGACGTCATCTCGGCTGGAACAGTCGGCTCAAAGGAGTGAGCAACTGATCCAGCGGAAGCAGGCGCAGGCGCCTGGGTCGACGCCTCAGGTAGGCTGACCAAGCCTACCGTCATTGGCGGAGAGGTACTACTCGACCCTTCACCCTGGAATGCGCCAACATCCACGCCTGCGTAAAGAAGAAAAGTGTTAAAAGACTAAGGATTAAGCTATGAAGATAAAAGCTAAAGGAAAGTTGTACTTACGGGTTTTCTTGAGCCTAAAGGTACGGAGAGGCGGGGACGGACCCGATGGAGCCGGCCTCTTTGCGCCGGTCACCGTCGTCTTCTTTGGCCCTCCGGAGGTGACAGTTGCAACCTCCGGAGCGGTGGTCTTATCACCACCGGGATTCCCCGCCACCTCTTCGCTCTCGGTCTCCGAATCAGACCGAGGCGCTGGATCGGCAGTGGAGGCCTTCCCTTTCCCCTTCCCGCCGGCAGCCTTCTTCTTCCGCACCAACGGAGGACCATCTGCGGATTCCTCATCAGAACATATGATTAGAGGAATTCCAGCAGAGGTTTCAACATTGAGGGGTCGAGGGTCGAAGAGCGCCTTACCTGGCCGACGGGCGCTGAGGATCTCATGGCCTAGCGGATAGACCTCCACGAACCGATCCGCCGTTTGTTCTAGGATGGGCAACTCGTTCTCATCGAGAGCGTGAGTACCCATCCGTGCGGGACCGTCAGCCTCCCGTGGGTTCAGGAGCGACTGCAAGTCGTTCCCCTCTGAAATAAACAAGAAAAAAGTTAGAAGAAATTCAAAATCAACAAAAGGGAAAAAGGCATACCGTAAGGAACAGAGTTCGAACCGTATTCGAGGACGATCGGAATCTTGCGCGCATCAGCCTCCTTCCACACCCGGCTCATCCCCAGCATCACCATCCCGGACTCCGCAAACCGGTAAACCGGAGATTGGACCCGAGATATCTTCGCAAACCATTCCGCCTCCTGGTAGCTAGAGGCGTGAAGGCTGGGAAGTGCCTGCCCGTTCTTGAATCTCATGGCAATGGGGATGGCGCGGGCGGATATGAAGAAGAACTCCCGCTTCCACGAGCGAAGACTGCGCTCGGTCGCGCAGATCTTTAAACCCTTGATTCGGGTTGTCAGGGTGTACCACCCCTGGATGCACCTCCAAGTGTAGAAGGTCATCAGGCGGTCAACATAGGGCTCAACGCCCAGTAACCGGCACACCCACTCAAAGTGGCGAATTTTGGCAATCGCCATGGGGTGCAACTCGGTCAAATGAACACCGTGCCTCTCAAGGACACGGTAAACAAACTTTGTCAATGGGAACCTAAGATTCCCATAAACAAAGAATGCTGCATAAACCCCGATCTTGCCTCTGGGGGCATCGTACACAGTATGATGGGGTTCAGGAAACTCAGGCTCGAGAAACTCGAGCATGAACTTCCTGATGACATACCGGTACAGATCGCCGGGCAGAGCACACTGGCACTCGCCAGCAGTACTCTTGTCATCAGCTGTAGAGTCGATATCACGAGACATCTTGTAAAAGAAGAAGAAAACGATTTCGGGAGAATGTTTGCCTGAAAAGGATAAGTATTCGCCGGAAATCGCAAAGAAGATGAAGAGAAGAGTGAAAGTGTGGATTACAAATAACCCTCTCCCCCTTTATATACTAATCGCAATTAATGCGATGAAATTAATGCGGAAGAGAGAGAAAACGAAGGTGCAATGAAACTACGGCACGTGGCAAAAAGCAAGCTGGCAACAGCTGTTGACAGGACGCATACCATTAATTTCGCGGCCACGCGCCCGAAAAATCGCGCCCACGCGCCTGAAAAAGCGTCTGGAATGACCATGTACTGTCACGTCACCATAACTTCCTGCACGTCCTGACACAGTCAGAAGAAACCGTCGCACGACGTTTCAGATGTTTGGACTGTTCCTATCTTTCCACCAACTCTTCGAATTTCAAAATTCAAAATTCAAAAAGATTCAAAAGTGAGCGGGAAAGTACCCCTTACCTTGGCAACCAAGTAACCGTAAGACGGATGCGGGTACAGTGTTAAGGCAAAACCCTTCACATACCTAGCACCCGCAGGGAATTGAAGCCAAGAATAACTTGGCAACCAAGTAACCGTCAGACGGATGCGGGTACAGTGTCAAGGCAAAACCCTTCACATACTTAGCACCCGCAGGGAATTGACGCCAGGAAAACCTTGGAAGTAAAGTAACCGTAAGACGAGTGCGGGTACAGTGTCAAGGCAAAACCCTTCACGTACTTAGCACTCTGCAGGGAATTCAAACCAAGAAGGATCTTCTGGGCCATGCTTGCGGAAACGTGAATAACATTCCCGCACGACGGGAACGTCGAGAACTATATTGTTTGAAACTCCAAGATGGAATTGGTGGTTTTAGCATAAATGATCACTATGTCGAAAACCACCAAGACCCCATGGAGAATCCACACAAGTGGGACTCAACGCTCCTGACGTGCGAGGAGGTTACAAACCTACCCGCTTCACACCCAAAGATCAAGCAGAAAAGTCGGGAATTTCTGCGTGACATCAGGAAAACCCCGGGATGAATCACCGCGGAAAACCGAAAAACTATACCCTTTTCAAAACCCCTTGCTAAGTCCAAAAGTTCACCTCACTTTATTAAACATTCATGAGAAGAACATTGGACTGGGGGGACTTGAAGAGGTAGGTCCCAGCAGAACCCAGTTGGACCCGCAAGACTCACCTTGAACAGGGACGTCTGCGCAATGACCAACTGCTCCAGCAGGACACACCATGCTCAAAGAACCTTACGCGCAGTACGCCAGCTGTACCCGCAGGGAAAGCCTCCCAATGGTGAAGTACCCCGCCTGTTCCCGCAGCTGCGGATACAAGCCATCAGGGAAGGCTACCCGCACTAACAGCAAGGCTACACGCACAAGGCATTCGTTACTTCAGTAGTCACATGAAGGAATGAGCAAGGCGGGAATACTCCCGCCTAAATGAGCCAGTCCGTATGCTTCTGGAAGGTCTTTTCGTACTATACCTACTAAGGTATGGGCGGAACAGACAATTTGACCAGAGCAGCCCATGAACTAATCACAGGGTGACAGCTCACCGACAACAATACGAGGAGGAGCACCCTCTAGTACTGTTTGTCACTATTAGCCGTTGCCTACTCACCAACCCTTACGAGGGGACGTGCGCAGCCTACAGTTGGTGGAACAGTGCGTAGCCGGCAGTAAAGGAACAGTATACAGCCGACCTTATTACTGTTGGCCATAACCTATCCACCAACCAGCATGGCCTGTGCGTACGTCCACTGTTGGTAGAACAGGAATACTATTCAGCCGGCTGTACCTGCTTGGAAACCTACCTTCGGCTATAAATACTCCAACACCTTGGAATGGTAAGGACATCATCTGATATCTCAATCTTATCTAGCAATCTCTTAATATACACTTATATTCAGAGCAATCTAGTCTGATTCTCACGCCGGAGGGTGGTCACAAGGAGGAACCCCCCCCCCCCTTCTCAGTGACGAGCTTACGGTGTCTGTTTTGCAGGTCCCCTGAAGAACAACCTTCTCTGCTGGACCTCATTCGTGGGAAACATTACTTAACCCCCAGATTATCTATAATCTGCCTGTGGGTTCACTTAGTGTTTCTTCAACAACCTTATCGAATGTAAACAAAAAAAAAATAAGGAAAAGTATAAAGAGAAGATGTAAGTAAAATAACTCTAGTTTCTAATCCTCCCACAGAAGTTGTTGTGGTGCAGTGGTTGCTGAATCTTGAGCCTCTGACAGATAAGATATGGTATCTCCCTTTGTATCCATGGTGCGTCCATAACCGCCTCATAAGTGATAGTCAGTGGTGCTACAACCTGGAGACATGCCCTCGAAATGGTTGTAGGGGGCTCTAGGCATTTCCAAGTTAGTCTACTAGGGAGTTATGAGTACTTAGCCTAATTGAAGAGTACTCGAGAATTAATCGCTGGGAACTTGGCCTAGAAGGGAGTTACTCGTCGAGGTACTCGACATCTAGGCGATTTCTGCAACCATGCCTCAAGAGAGCCTGGGGTACTGGTGGTGTCTCAATCACTAGTACATCTTCAGGGTCCACCCTTGCTAAAGGCGATACTGGCTGAAGTGACTGAGAAGCAAAAGTCAGTAGGCTCACAATGACACATCTCATATGTTACATGTCCACAAAACAGAAGTGGTGGGCATCGTCATCAGCCATCAGTTGCCCTGGTTGGTAATCATAAAAAAATCTCGCATAATCCGGACGAGTCTATAAATATAAGGACCCATAGCAGACATGGATCCCTCAACTCGCCTGTTGACTATGACAATGATGAAATCATATCGTGGCCCAGCTTGGCCGCCACCATCTTCTGCATCACAAAATGGAATGGTCTAACTAAGCGACATTTACCACGCCTAGGCCCATGGAGACGGGTGTGACTTAATCCACATTAGTCAGGGGTATTCGATACAAACTGTATTTTTGTTATCTTCCAGAGCCCCCTACACAACCCTGGGTGGCTTGTCGACTTATCTGACACGATTGTGGCCAAAGCCACTATCTCCTGAGCAAGATGTCATAGTTGCATGCAAAACGATGTAACAATAACATTGCGCACAAGCAAAGTGTAACAACCGATTTATATTACTATTATTACTAAATATCATTTAATAATTATATAGCAACTACACTATTGACATGTGTATGATATGAATGGAAATATGGAAATCGTTTAACAAACATAATATAATTTTAAATGACAAGATAATTTGTAGTATATTTTTGGAGATGACAACATGATATTTATTACGTGCTTAACTTATAAAACACAAATAAATGTAATGTAAAATCATAGAAACATGAAAAAGCCTATAAAACATATATATTTCACAAGTAAATGTTGTAATAAATATTGCAAACACATGATATGAAACTTAAGGACTTAACATAAGAAATTATATTGTCGAAAAGATAACTAAAACTTATAATGTCGGTCGTGCTTACGAAGCATCATGCCGAAAAATACGTACACGTTATATACAAATTATAATGTAATAGAATTTAGGCGAATTGGCTAAGTATTTATAATGGACCCAAAAAGTGTTGTCGATTGTACTGAGGAAAGTAAACTAATGCGGTGTTAATATCTGTAAAAATAATTGTTTCTAAAAATTAATAACTTCAATAGGACTAAACAACATACTTTAAAATGTTAATAGTTAGTTTTTATCACATTCACTTAAAATAAACATGATAATTTAATTGGATTTAGGTTGACGGCATTATTACATCTTATGTTACACTTGTATTTATTACAAGCTAACAAAAACAAACAAAATTGAATTTCAGCATTAATTCTTAAAAAATATTAAAAATATGTTGTTAATCAACATTGAAAATGATGGTTACAACATTTTTCATTATGTTATTTACTATTTTTACTAAGTATGTTGCATTTTGCATAATTGATATTACAGTAAAAATCAATTGTTATTTGACTATACTTATATACACACACATAGTGAGGATTCTAAAAGAACTTTTTCTTTAAATTAAGAACTTTGAGGACCATTTTGAATTACAAAAAAATCTCTAAAAAATATAAAACGAAAAAAAAATTATAAAAAGTAAAAAAAAAACAAGATTTTTTATTTTTTATCTCGATTTAATAAAAAAAACCCTAATTATACACATATGTGTATTTTTATTTAATCGCGATTTACATAATATACACATATGTACATTATCATGTATCTTAATTATACATATGTGTATAAAGAATAAGTTGTATAAAATTAAAAAAAATACGAATTATACATATATGCATAATTTTGCCAAACCAATGTTTTTTAGTTTTTTTTATAAAACCGGGATGAAAAATAAAAATTTTTGGTTTTTATTATTTTTTTTGTTTTCGCGTTTTGTATTTTTTTTTAAAGAATTTTTTTGTGGTTCAAAATGGTTCTCAAAGTTATCAATTTCAAAATGGTTCTCACATGATCCTAATCCTATATATATATATATATATATATATATATATATAAATGGATAGTTTTCTAGAAGAGTAAGAATAGATCTAGACAATTGATTTAAGATCTAGTGGTTGAAATTGTTAGTTTCCAAATTATCCAATAGTTTCATAGGAAAAATGATTTAGGCTACATAGCTTCCAAACTTGAAATTGTATACTCTTCTTACCATTCTTAGAAAATTATTTTTTTTTATTTTAACCCAATTCTATATATAAAACCATTATTTCCTACACTCACACATTTACTATTCATCAATGTTCAAATCTTCATTCATAATGTACAACTAACCATTACATAAGTATTATGTATGCATTTAAAACGTAAACATAAAACTTCTTCTTCTTATAGTTTTATCACCACGATTTCAAATAATTACCTTTTTAGACTGTCAACTTTTATTACAAACTTTGGTTTAGTAGAAAAACATATTGTTTTTATGCCATAATTTTTGTTTTTGATATACAATACATAATTGAGTAAGAACAAGACAAACTACATTGAGTAATTATTTGAATAGCTAACTCATTAACGTTAATACATGAAATATACAAGCCCAACTAATTATTTACGACAACCGTTAATTTAAAAGTGTCTAACCAATCAATATTATGTATTTAATAAGAATATTGTGTCATGCATACGAACGAATATAAAGTGTGTTGTTAAATAGTATTAACCCCTTAGTAGTCTAATTAGGAAACACCGAAATTAGTTTCTTTGAATTGGTTTTATATGGACTTTACTAAATCGTGATATTATAATGAAAGATGGTTTGTATTAATTAACAAGGGAAATGCGTCTATTAGTATAATTAGATACATATTTTGTGCCTTATTTTTATATAGGCTATACTAGTTGACTTACGAATCCAAAAATTGAATTTATGAAGTATTTGAATATTTAAGGTTGTTTGAATGTTTTAAATACGGAAATATGTTTCTTTCTCTAATTCCTTACAATGTTTATGCCTTATTTTTTGACACACAATAATCAATGTAATTGACTAACGAATCTATTAGTCTGAAGTTACTATTTTATTTCATATCACAATCATTAACATTAATGTATGAATTGAATCGTTTACTTTTAAATAATATTATTTACTTTTAAATTATTTAATAACCAATAAAATTTAAGAAGACTTGGTATGTATGAAAGCTATGTCCATGGCTTTATAGCCTAGTGGCATCTTGGTGGTGGAATAAGGCTTAGGGATCATAAGGTCCTGGGTTCGAATCTCACAAGGGGGTTTTTCCAAGATTTATTGGGTTTACTCCTGAATTGGTTGTTAGGCATTATTGCCTAGTGGAGATGGATATGATCGCGTGGTTCTACTGGTGACACGATGATACTCCAGTGGTCCGTGAGTGATCCTAATTTGCCGTTCAAAAAAAATAAAAATATAATGTATGAAAGCTATAATGATTGGCCAATAGATAGATGCCATTTCTTCAAAAAATAACTTATAACTTTATATGTAGATATTTTCTCATGTTGAATTATGCAAAAACTATAATAATTTAAACTTGGAAAAAGTAAAAAGAAAAAAAGGTGAGAGAGAGAGAGAGAGAGAGAGAGAGTGGAGAAAATAAAATGCATGCTAGCGTTTTTAATGTACATACAAAAAACATCATCACAATAATAGAACAAGGAATTAAACAAAAATTGTGGTGGGTTAAATATATGAAAATGCTTTCATGTAAATTGCAAATGCGGAATGATCTTTGATAGTAACGTTAGATGTTCCTATTATATTACTAGTCAATACCAATTCATAAAAAAATGTTGTAGAGGTAAAATCAGGGTTTTTCTTCAGGATTTAGCTAGCCTATATGAGCCGAAAAAAAAGGCCATACGAATTATATAAATAAATTTTTTTCAACAACGATTAACGTTGTAGCAAAAATATATAAAATACCAAGTTACATAAAATAACATACTTTCATGTAAATTTATGTTTTATTATTATTATTATTATTATTATTATTATTATTAATTTTATTTAAGGTTCATGGATTATTTTTTATTGGACAACCAATAACTGTGAGGTTTGAAATTTTTTTTCTCTATAGGATATGGCCTGATAAATTTTAAGGTTTTAGTTTTTATATAAGGGGCTAATAACCTATCGGTTTTATATTCTAAAAATTAAAATAAAACACACACCCAAAAATTTTGTGCCCGCAAAAAACATACCCTGTCCGGGCATCCGGCTTGCCCATGCTTAGAGCCAGCCTTGGGTAAAATCCTGTTTGAACAACAACTGATAGTATCCGAAACTGCTTGACTATCCAATCTTTTGAAATTTCTTTAGACGTATGTACGGATGCTCATAACATATTGTAGTCGACTACGTCATAAAAACATAATAGATAAATGGTTTTGGAATTACATGGTTCGTTTTTTGGTTGCTATGTTGTGCAACAACATGGCTAGCGATTTGGAAGTTGAAACCCGTTATGTAAAACACAAGTAGCTTTTAACCTATCTTAACTTTTATTTTATTCTTAAATTACTCAGTTATATATGTATATATTATATATCCCGAGTGATTTTCATTATTTAAGGTGTAGTACAAACTAACGATATAAAACAAAAACCAATTCAAACTTCAAACAGTCAAACCTGAATACATAAACCGACGAAAGAAACCCACCGAAACGGGTTTGGTTACATTTTTGTGTAAGTATATAATCAGAATTTTATCAAAATTACTTGAACTGAAGTTGTTACTTAGACATGATTTTTGAGTTGAAACTTTTATAGAATTATCGTACTAACTACTATCTAATACAAAACTAAAACCCCTATCAAAACCTAAACTATCTTAACATAATTTTAACCTTTCACCCAATCTAATAATTTTAATATTAGAAAGACCAAAACAATCGATATTATTTATTTATGTAGAATTAATAATTCCAAAAGAGGCCGTTGAATATAAAACATAGACTCCCAACTCTTGTGTTTTGTTCGCTGTCCATTCAGTTTCATTTAGTTTTCATCTCCCTATCCCTACCTTCCACTCTTCTCTAATCCTTTAAATAATAATAATCCCCTTTTAATATTAATCCATCCTTTATTATAATTATTATTATTCGCATCTTCATTGGTTTATTCAGCCACCGCCAAGAATCCACCAGGTTGACCTGACCGGAGATCTAAATCCCTCCCGCCGGAGAGGTTTCTCATTTCTGTCGGTCGGAAATGGGCTTTGTTGTAACTGACGTCATCATTGTTGAAAAGTCAACCCTTTGATCTGAGTTTATTCACAGATTTTCCGGATAATCCGAGTCAATATTGTTATATTAATTACACCGAAGATGATGCGGATGAGGACTAAAACAACGGAGTTGACCGCCGTTAAAGGTAGCCCCGCCGCCGCCGAAAACAAGTTGGAGGTCCGCCCCGGCGGAATGCTGGTCCAGAAGCGTGACCCGGATGAGGAAACCTACCGGGTTCCCCCGCCAAAGATTCGGGTTCGGGTCAAGTTCGGATCAATATACCACGAAATCATCATCAACTCCACAGCTACATTTGGTAAGTAATTAACAACTTATAAATGATTAAATTCCATTCTAAAACATTTCCTCTTTTTTTCTAATGAATGTTAAGTTTTCATATAAAAGATAATCACCAAAATTCATATTTTACCATTAAATTCAAACGGTTTACTATAAATAAAGTGACAGGTAGATGAGCAACTAGCTGCGTTGCAACCCGGTTTTTAATAACAAACCAATAATAATAATACTAAAAACAAAACATTTTTATATATATTTTCTTTTGTGCAAAAGGTGAATTGAAGAAGATGTTAACCGGTCCGACCGGACTGCACCATGAAGATCAAAAGATAATATACAAGGATAAAGAGAGGGCTTCCAAAACATTTTTGGATGTTGTGGGTGTAAAGGATAAGTCAAAAATGGTGGTTTTGGAAGATCCAATCAGCCGAGAAAGACGGCAGATTGAAGATAGAAAGAATACCGTAAAAGAAAAGGCTGCAAAATCAATGGCGGATATTAGTCTCGAGGTCTACCGGCTTGCTGGCCAGGTACGGCTTTATGTAGTTAATATTAGAAATTTAGAATGTATGAGTCTCGGAAAGTAAAAGAAATTTTTCGTTTAAAAAAATTAATGGGATGAACATTTGAAGGTGTCGGCGCTTGAATCGGTGATATCGAATGGAGGGAAAGTCGCCGACAAGACGGTGTCGGATTTGATCGATTTGTTGATGAATCACCTTCTTAAGCTAGACGAAATTAAGGTCGATGGAGATGTTAATCGGCAGAAGAAATTACAGGTTTGAAAGAACTATGCTTAATTAATTTTCTTGATTTATTTAAACACTAAATTTGACAAATTATTATTATGTAACAAAATTGAAGGTGCAAAAGGTACAAAGATACGTTGAAACACTTGACGTTTTAAAGGTTAAAAACACGACATCACAACCTCGGATTAATCAAACAAACGGATACACTAAGCGGTCAGTTGGGAAATTTGCACCACCAACAACGGTGGCGAGTGAACAACAAGCGCCGTCGAGAGGTGGAGTTGTGGTAACCACACAATGGGAGACTTTTGATTCATTGCCGACAGTTTTTCCGGCCCCACAAACATCAACATCAACATCAACCACAAGTGAAACAACAATACAACACAACTTCAATTGGGACTTGATATTAAAGTAGTTCAAAATGTCGGTAACTGTGCGTGTCTGTGTGTGAACTCTGTGTTTTGGATTTTTTTTGTTCCTAGTTGGTTTGGCATGGTTTCCTTGTTCATTCTTTTTTGTACCTAGAGTTTTTTTTTAATATTTGTGTGAGCGCGTTTAACTTTTGAAATAAACGATCACCTTGATCATTTCATTGTATGTTTTTGTTTGATTCAGAACCAATAATATGTTGTAAATTACAGAACTATATAATAGCCATAGCCATTGTATATAGTGTGTTAAAGAAAATTAGTTTTTCTTACGCTACGCATCACATTCAGAGCATTACTGCACTTATGTGGTTCTTTTGTTTTTATCATTTTTCTTATCAAGGGGGTTTTTATGATTTCGTATTAACTTACGACTTATTAACTTTTAAAAAAGTTAAAAGATGTTTAGTAATATTATAGAGATAAGTTATAAAGTTTTAACTTATTAACTTATAAAAAAAATTATAATAAAGAGTAAAAATAAGAAACATAGACACTAATCTACCCATATGATAGTGGAAAATGAAATCCAATGTAGGGGTAGGGATAGGGGTGACAAAAATGGTAGCAATGGATTAGTGTGAAAAAAATGGTTACATCACTTTTTTCCATATTTGGAAAGCAGCAGTGATTGCATTAGTTTCAGGGGACTTGTATTCCAAGAAAAAGGCCACACGTCAACAGGTGGTATGCCAAAGCAAAAAGACTAACGTTAACTTGCAGTCAAGAATAATGTATGCCATGATTGTTGTTTGTAGATCGCATAATTGCTTTTCGTTTACAAATTGTTAAAACATTATTTTGTGGGAGTGTCAATGCATAAATAACATATAAAAAATAAGTATCGAATACTATATAATAGATAATCTTTTTAGAGGTATCATGGTTAACCCTGTATACATATATACAAGACATAATGATTTACAAAAGTACATGTACCTTATTTAACTTTTGTGTGTTGTAAAATTCATAAGTGACTACATTTTTCATCCTTGAGTTGTATAGCATAAACTAGAATCATGATGACGATTTGAGGTAAATTTAGAAGCACTATGTTGTTGCTATTAGAAGTGGAGGTGGTTGTGGTCCAACTGAGAAAACTTTTAGCCATGCTAAGTTAATAGGTATGGGTCAGGTTTCTGTTCCCAATGTTTTGAAACATTCGCCTAAACAAGTTCCTAGATGTTCTATATAAACAATGTCGGTGGAAAGTTTTATTGCGTACCCATCTAACCGCTTAAATCTTCTATTAACATAAGTATCAGATGTTGTCGTTTTCTTATAGTTTTAACCTATAAACTGTCATAAGTAAAATAGTCAAAGAAAACACATTGTGACAATCCAATTAAGAAGTTCGGATTTCCTGAAAAAGAAAAAGTAATCGTGAATTCAAAGTCGGGTTATTTGAGTTCGTCCTATAAAAGGCATGGTTTTGTGGACAAATTACGATCTCTATTGATCGCATAGATGTTTTTGGGAGTCTAAATTGGGAACACATTTATTTATTGTGCCTTTAATCATCTGTCCATTTCGTTTTTTACACTAGTCAGCCCGAATGCTAATTCCTGTTTTATTTGGCCTAGGAAGAGTTAGTGGTGAAGAAAAAATACGGGCATTAAACGCTACCCAATATAAAATAACAAGAAACAGCTGTTATTTGAAAATTCCGGTTATCCGTATCTAACTTCATACCCGACCCTATCTGTAGGGTATTAACTTATCCCATATCTATGATTTGACACCGTTTCCATCCCAGGTTTATCTAATTCTATCTGTAGGGTATTAACTTGCGGTGCGCACATATAATGTATATATGTGTGAACCCTCGGGTGGGCAAAAGTAAAATTGCACTAATTTTGACGTTATTTTACTAATCTCGTGAAAATAACGTTAAAAGTGGCGGAAGGTTAATCAGGCATCATGTGGTGGCGTTGATAGCCGAAAGACAAGGGCACATGCACCGATCAGCCGGTGTCCCGATGATTGAGTGCTATGTGCCTTATGTCCAAGGCTTGATGCAAAACTACTATCGAGTCGGGGGTCTCACCGGAAGCAGCCTCTCTATCCCTATGGGATAGAGGTAAGGCTGTCTACATCTTACCCTCCTCAGACCCTACCATAGCATTGCTATTGGTGGGATATACTGAGTACGATGATGATGATGATGATGATGAAAACCTGAAAGAAACCCAAAACCGAAACCTAAAAAGAAAACCCCGGTCACTTCCTTCTCAAAACAAGGTTCTATACCCATACTAGTTATTTCATTGTCTGGTTTTTGAATCTTTTGATCATACTCAAACTAGTTTCATGCCTAGAACTATTAGAAAAAGCATGACATGTTCACCTATAGCAAGAGTTGTCATATTTTAGGTAACTTTTTAGCATAATTATCTAAGAACTCCTTGAGTAATGGTATAATAAGGGTTACGTGCCACCCTTTCCTTCATTAGTAAATGAACCCCTTCTTCAAATTTTACATTGATACAATTCAGGCCTTTTTATATTTTTTTCATCTCCATCACATGGCCTTTTAACATTATTATAAACTTTTTTTTTCTAGTTGTTTTTATAAAAATGGTTTTGTTTTTCTAATTTTCTTTATACCTATTATAAAATGTTTTGAATTTTTTTTAAATAACCAAATACATTTTCTTTTTCTTATTAGAAAATGTTTTTTTCTTATAAAATAGTTTTTTTTATTTTTAAATATAATTTTATTTATGTAGAGAGTGTTTTGAAAGATAAGTATAGAGATGTTTACATTTAAAAAAACACCTTGTTTTTCAACAAATATAAAAGATTAAATAGTATACGACTTGAAAACTTTTTATTTACTTTATATGGGATGAGATTGATAGGTAGGAAGGGAAACACTCCCTCACAATAATTTACTTTTTACATTTCATGTTGACGATTATAACTTTGATGAGTTAACTTATTTGTTTAACCACAAAATTGTAATAACAAGGGAAAATTCTTAAAATTTTCTCTTCCTAAAAAGATATTCCATTTTTTTTAACTTCAGATTTCAAATTCAACCTTTTTCTAACCTAAACTCGTTGACGTCGTTGTGTTTGAAATTGGAGCTGACGCGTTTGTGATCTAATCATATCACGCCTTGTGGCTGGAACACATCGTCTTTGGCATGTTACCGGGGATGATGTGTTTCAGCCACGTGGTTTGATATGATTGGTTCACAAATTCTCCAGTTTGAATTTCAAAAACGGTGTCACTGGCGGGATAGCACATGAACAAAGATGAAAATTCGAATTTAAGGGACATAATTGGAATTTCTTTATAAAGAGAACATTTTGGAAACTTCCCCTGAAGATAATAAAAAAAGTTTGATATTCCACGTAACAATAGTTCAGAATTATTAAAATCGAACATAATTAATCAGCCCCTTGGTTGCCCTTACTACCATTTTGAAGCATTTATTAGGGGAGTTCATGGTTGATTTAAAACTATGAAACCGTCCAAACTGTTGACCGGTTTGGTTTCATGATCGATTTTTTTTTTTAGTTTTCGGTTGGTCGGTTTCAAAATATTGAAAGCGTAACGAACGTTTGGCTTACGTTTTGTATCAAAATTGACCGTGTAAAATTGAACAGGTTCGTATGTGTATGTGTTAGTTTATATATATGTTAATTAGAAATTAGGCTATCTTATTGCTAAGTATTTGATTATGATTAACTTTTATACAAAGTATCAAAGGTTTAAGGACTAAACAACTAAATTCATATATTCTCCGTTATATGTAGAGAATTGCGAGAAAAAGACGGGATAAAATAAAAATGGTAGTGAGTGGCGGCAGGTAGTGGTGGTGGGCGGCGTGTAGTAATGGTTGACGGTGGGTGGTGGAGGTAGTGTGTGGCGGTAGCGATGGGCGGGAGGCGAGAGCTGGGAGCGATGGTTGGTGGTGTTGGTTGGCGGGGGGCAGTGGTGGTGTCGACGGACGGTGGTGGTGATCGCCGGGAAATATGGTTGGTGGTGGCGGTGGTGGGCAGCATTGGTAGGTGATGGTGGTGGGTGATTGGTGGCGGTGAGTGGTGGTGGTGGTGATGGTGGGAGGGTGGTGGAGGTGATATAGTGTGAAAGAGGGAATGAAATGGAAAAACAAAATAAGCGGGTGGATGAAATGAATTTGGGGTGCTTTAGGAGGAATTAAATAAACATGGTAATGAGTGATTCCATTCCATTGAACAACTGAACACCTTTCTTTTCATTCCTTCATAATAGTCTATTCAATTACGTCTCTCATTCATGCATACCAAACGCTACCTAATTGTTTTCATTGGACCTCTTCAAACTGTTATTGTAAGGTATTTGACCAGAAAGATGTTACAAATCGATTAATGTAAAACTTACCTCGAAACGGCGCTCCAAACGGTTTGGTTTTTGTTAATTGGAAGTTTAAACACACGAATTGAAGCACCATTTCAAGATAACTTTTACATCAATCAATCTGTATTCTCATTCCGATCAAAAGCCCTAAAACATCATATTGAAATTTGAAAAAAAAAACTTCACGAAGTTATGTTTTTCTTAACAGATGTCCAATGAAAACATTTAGTGTGAAAAGTTGGACCAATGACAACTATTTTCAAAGATGAGATTATTATCACCCAACTGCAAAAATGTGAGATTATTAAATTCCAATTTGCCTATTATAAAAGCCAAATAAGCATAAACCGTGAGACCAAACTATTAGTATCGGTCCGGTTCGGTTTGGTTTTAATTTTCAATGATTTGGTTTCGGTTTTTGATGATAGAAACCGTTACTAATGGCTTGGCTCATGATTTGACTAAATAACCGTCAAAACTGGATCGTAAACATCCTAACATTTATATTTAAAATATTCAAAGTTACAATAACGTTTTCTTTTTATATTTCGGATTCCATGCTTCAATAATCAAAATGTATGCTGCGAAAGAAATAATATCAGTGTCATCATATTCCTTAAAACATTAAAATTTTAGGAGTACGTCAATTAAAGGAACACAAAATTGCACTAGTCGTCTTTTATGTTTGTGTCCAATTTTACTATTTGTTCTTTATTTTTATAATTGATATGTTTTATTCTTTACGTTGTCAAATGTTACATCGTTTGTCCTTTAAGCCTAACACAGTAAGTTTTTCTTGTTAAGTTAGGTCATGTGCTTTGCACATGAGGACAAATTGGTCATTTTACCTATTTATTTAAAAATACATATAAGAATTAAAGTATAAAAATATATTAAAACAAATTTTATAATAATACAAAATCTCTATGCCATTTTGTTCTCTCACAACCACTCTTTCCTTTCTTCCTTATCATTATCATCATCTTCCTTGAACAACAAAGACATTCAATTTGCTCCAAAAAACAAAAATGGTGACAAGGAAGCCAAAATTCTCCCACGTAGGTAAGGATGAGAAAACCAAGAAACCCCTAATATCATTCTGCTCTAAAACCCTAATGTTTCAAATCGCTTATGCACAAAGATGGTGACGGTTATGGCATCACATCATGGGAGTGATTCGAGCTTCAGATGATCTATTTTGAGGTGTGGTTCAGATCTGATATCTCTCTACACGTTTTAAGGCGGTCTGATGAACACTAGAAGGGAAGTTTGTTCAAATCAAACCAAATCAACATCGCACCTCTAAAATCGAACCTGAATCAGAGCAAATCAAAGTTTGTGTGAAGAACTAGAGCCAAAAAGACCAAAAATCGGACTAATCGAAGGCGAGAGAAGATGTTGCGGCACCATGAATCGGACAGATCTGCCTCAATTCCGTCAATTATTTTCTGTCGAAGCAACGACATCGTCTCTCTCAAGAGTTCAGATGGTTTTTACATGGTGGTGGTCGATGGTGTTTAGGTTATGTACACACTCAAATCGTGAACTAAAGATCTGAAGAAACCCTAAGTTAACCCTTGGTAGGCTTAACCTAATATCTCGACCGATGATGGTTTAACACTAATCTAACACTTGGTGGGCTTACCTTAATGTTCTCTAGGGAGATGAGATTGACAACTGTTATAAGTTCCAGCATCGACCTGCAAAACCGAAAACCATGAGCTCGTTACGAGAAAAGGAATAGGGTTGGTATTCTCGTAACCACCCTCCAACGTGAGAATCAATATGGTAAGTGGTATGTAATTCTTAGAGAGAATGAAAGAATGTGGATCCTTATAATTGGTTCTCTTGTAGTATTTATAGATAAAGGGAAGGAGAAGGATTGAGCCAGCTATCCCACTCAATAGACACTTCCATTCATATGGATGAGCATGATAACGGTCCATGATTGGTCTTACAACTGGCGTACGGAAATCCTTGTCGTGGGCAGGTACAACCTTGGCCTTTCCTTATTGGTCCATCGTGTAGCCATGGGTATAATAGGGACCTCGAACTGTGATTGGTTTTTCCTTTCCCTATCACGTGCTGCCCTGCCTTTCAACACGACATGTATTCCGCTGAACTCCTTGAGCTGTTAAGTGTTGCGTTTCTTCCGCGGGAAGTGTTTATCTTCCTGCGTGGAAAGCATTCTGCATGTGTATGGGCTTTTGCGTTTGCGGAGGATTTATCATGTGTCGGGGGTTATATCACCCCCCCCCCCTTCTTGGGCCTAGGCATGTGACCAACAGTTGGTACCGTTTTTGTAAATAAATCAGAGTTACGGATTAACTGCGGAAATATTAGCGTGGATTAAAATATAATTTTTACATGTCAAAAGACGGTATTATAAAATATCCGTTAATGTTTATAAAAGATTACTTGTTTTATACAAACCACCGTTTAAGTTTAACATTTAACAAAAATGATATGAGCAATCAGATCGCCTAGATGTCAACTTCGATTCTTCAAGCGGCTATCCTTCGTTACCTGTAAAACAGTTTGAAAATATGTCAGCAACACTCTCAAATGAACAAGGAAGAAACTGTGAAAACCAAACCAGTGAGGGCAAAGAAGTCAGTTAAACCAAAGATTTCTGACGAGGACTTAATGCGTTTCATTAATCCCCCGAGTTCTAAATCTTCATCGGCTAGAGTTTTTAAGTTAAAGGGAATGGATACGATGTTCATTGAAAAAGATATTCCAATAAGTATTATCAAACCTGAATTTATTGAGAGTGTTTTTGTCAATGAAACTTCAAAAATTCAAGAACTTGAATGTGTGTATGCTCAAACAAAAACATCAGTTCAATCTGACCCATTGACTAAGGCAAAACAACTTTTAAAACAAGCTAAGAAAATTAACTTTATGAAGTCAACTGGGACAGATACACTAAAAAGCTTTTCGAACTGTTCTAAGTTAGATTATTATTTAAAGAAGAAATCTGAATTATCTGATGAGTTTGCTAAGAGCATGACTAAAAAAGTGAGTCATCATCAACCGTCTGCATCATTTATTCCAATTACTTCTCAACATCATCATGTAGACATGCGACGTTGTTTTCTTTGTGGTCAACAAGGTCATGTTGTGAGGAATTGTAGTCAGCAGAACTATCAGAATCTTCATCCTTTTATCAAGGACAAATCTAAACCAATTCCATTGGTCAAGGGGATTTTGAAACGACCTGTGTCGTATGCTGATGATACTCATATTTTGTTCTCTAATGTGAATCCTCGGAAGGTTCTTCATGTCAATGAGACACACGGTCAAGTGAAACCAAAATTCATTCCAACTGAACCCATATGTCAAAACAAGAATTCAAACATTGTTCAGGTAGCTTACTTAAGACAAAAGTCTAGGAAGCCGGTAACTTATTCACAAGTGGCTGAACAACAATTGAAATCTGTTAAAGTTAATGATCAAAGAGAAAACCAAAAGGTGCCCAAGACTGAGGCCTGGGCTGCCTTTTTGAACTAATCACTTTTGTTTGTGTGTAGGGTTCATCCAAGACCATTTCTGGTGAAAACTGGATCATGGATAGCGGATGTTCTCGTCATATCACTGGAAATCTCGACCTATTAACCAACATAAAAAATATTCAAGGGGGTTATGTAGCGTTTGCAGGGAATTCTGGGGGCATGATCACACAAGAGGGTGAAGTTTCAAATGGTCACATTACGTTTGAGAAAGTGAATTATTGCGACAAAGTTGATCATAACTTATTGAGTGTATCGCAGATTTGTGATAAAAAGTACTCTACGATATTTACTGACAAAGAATGTCTTATTTTGAAACCGGGTTATGTTATTCCTGAGGACATGGTTGTCATGCGATCACCACGATCAAATGATATTTATGTCTTAAATATGAGTTCTAAAGTATCCACATCGATCGAAACATGTTTTGTCTCGAAAGCAACCGAGAAAGACTCGATTCTATGGCATCGTAGAATGGGTCACATACATGTCAGAAAGATGAATTATTTAATGGCAAATGACTTAGTTGAGGGTGTCTCGTTAAAGAATTTTAAGTTATCCGATCACTGCGTTGCATGCAAAAAGGGCAAGCAGAAGAAGAAGACACATCCCTCTAAGTTATTGAATTCCATTGATACTCCTCTTGAACGACTTCATATGGATTTATTTGGTCCAGTGAATCGTGCGAGTATTTCTAGAGACTGGTATTGTCTTGTAGTGACTGATGATTATTCAATATACTCTTGGGTGTTATTTATGAGTTCAGAGGATCAAACACCGGTTTTGGTACAAAATCTTATTACTAAGATCGAATCACTGTATAAACAAAAGGTGAGGAGAATCCGAAGTGATAATGGTACTGAATTCAAAAACACTATATTGGATTTCTTCTGTATTCAAAAGGGAATTCACCGAGAATATAGTGCACCTTATGTTCCTCAACAAAGCGGTGTTGCTGAACGGAAAAATAGAACTCTGATTGAAGCTGCACGCACAATGCTTGCTGATTCAAAGCTTCCTGTCCAATTCTGGAATGAGGCAGTGAATACAGCTTGTTATACGCTTAATCGAGTTCTAACTGTGAAACGCCTCAAGAAGACAAGCTACGAGATCTTAAATAATAGAAAACCTAATTTAAAGTACCTGGAACCATTTGGGTGTCCGTGTACAATGTTGAAGAAGGATTCGGGTAAATTTGAAGAAAAAGCTATCGAAGGGTATTTCTTGGGATATGCATCTCCAAAGAAAAGGGTTTTTAATTTCACATCTGGTTGTGTTGAAGAATGGTACCATGTGGACTGTCAAAAGTACACAACTCCTCCTCAAGGGAAAGGTCCAGACTGGATGTTTGACTACGATAGTTTATTTAATTCATTTACTCCTTCAACTAAACACATCGATGAAGATCTGGTTCGAGCATACTTTGAAGATCATTTGACCATTCCAAGATCTTCAAGTTCTAATGAAGTTGAAGCTCAACCAGATGCTCCAACTAAAGAACCTCAAGTTGTTTCTCCAGTTGTTATTGATAATGTTTCTACTTCTTCTGATGATGATCAAGCTGAAGTTCAAGTTATTGATCTTGACAGTGATAATGTTTCATCTCCCGAGTTGGGTGAACATTAAATTAACTTATTTGATAATGTTGTTGTTCCTGAGAATCCCACTCTTCGGATTCATGGATATCATCCACAGGAAATATCATTGGAGAACTTGATGTGGGCGTTCGTACACGTCATCAAGTTGCTTCGTCAAGTGATAATAACATATTGTGTGCTTACACTAACTTACATTCTTCGGGAATTGTGAATCTTGCTAAATTCTATTGCTTTCTATCTCAAGTTGAGCCAACGACAGCTCGTAAGGCACTTGAAGATCCTTCTTGGGTAGAAGCTATGAAAGAAGAATTACAGCAATTTGCACGTTTGGGTGTTTGGGATTTAATAGACAAACCTGCTAGAGTCAAGAAAGCCATTCCGACTAAGTGGGTATTTAAGTGTAAGAAGGACGATCGAGGGGTGATTGTCAGAAACAAAGCACGTCTAGTGGTGCAAGGTTTTCATCAGCAAGAGGGTATTGATTACACAGAGGTATATGCTCCAGTTGCAAGATTAGAGTCAATTCGAATCTTCCTGGCTTATGCAGCTTATAAGAATATCAAGGTCTATCAAATGGATGTTAAAAGTGCTTTTCACAATGGTGAATTACACGAGGAAGTGTTTGTCCAACAACCACCTGGTTTTGAAGATCCTGATTATCCAGACCATGTTTACCGATTAAACAAGGCCCTGTATGGTCTACATCAAGCCCCGAGAGCTTGGTATGGCACGCTCGCCGACCATCTGACAGATAATGGCTTCAAACGAGGAACTGTTGACTGCACTTTATTTCATAAAACTGTTGGTGACGATCTTCTTCTAGTCCAGATTTATGTCGACGATATTATTTTTGGGTCTACAAACGACACATTGTGTAAGGAGTTCGAGAAGTCCATGCAAACAAAGTTCGAGATGAGCTCGATGGGAGAGATGAATTTATTTTTAGGGTTGCAGGTTCACCAGTCTGCTCACGGAATTTTTATTCACCAGACTAAGTATGTGAATGACGTCTTGAGACGATTCAAGAATTCTGCTGGAAAAATCCCTTCTACTCCTCTTCCAGTAGGACACAATTTATCACCGGATGAATTGGAGGATTACGTTGATCCTACCCTTTATCGTGCCATGATTGGTTCTTTAATGTATTTAATGGCTTCTCGCCCTGATATTATGTTTGTTGTTTGTCTTTATGCTAGGTATCAAGCAAGTCCACGAGTGACTCACCTAGCTGCAGTCAAGAGAATTCTTCAGTATTTGAGGGGAAATCCAGACATCGGGTTGTAGTACCCCAATGATGATACTTTCGATCTTAATGCCTACTCAGACTCAGATTATGGAGGATGCAAGATCAATTTTAAATCAACGACTGCAGGATGTCAATTTTTAGGAAACCGGCTTATTTCCTGGCAGTGTAAGAAGCAGACAACGGTCTCCACTTCAACCGCCGAAGCTGAGTATGTTGCAGCCTCGAGTTGCTGTTTCCAGGTTTTGTGGATACAACAACATCTTCGCGACTACGGTTTGAAGTTTCTTACTACTCCTATTTTGATTGATAATTCTGCTGTTATTAGTATCACCAAGAATCCTGTACAACATTCTAAAGCGAAACATATCAACATTCGATATCATTTTATACGGGATTGCTATGAAAAGAAATTAATCGATCTTGAGAAAGTACATACTGATTTTCAGAAAACCGATCTGTTTACTAAAGCTTTTGACAAAACGCGTTTTAAATTTTTGCTTGATTTAAACGGATTGAAGACCCTCACTGATATCCTTAAACAAGGATGACTATCTTTATTTTCTGTCATATTTTTCTTTTAAAATTTATTTTGGTTTTAGGGGGTGAAAATCTAGAAAATACAAAAAGAGTGTGTTTTTCATTTATATAGATAAAAAAACCAAAAACATTTTAAAATTTTGAAAAACCAAAAAGAATGTGATTTATGTTTTGTACAGAAAAATCCGAAAATCCAAAAAGATTGTGAAAGTTATTTTGTTTATAAGAAATTTGAAAAAGACAAAAATATTGTGTAGAGAAAAACCAAAAAGATTTTTAGATTATTTTCTCGCTGAAAATTATGTCGGTTATTTAAGTTTGTGAAGCATGCTTGCATGTCTTGGTCCTATTATTCACTTGTGAATTGATGGTTAGCCATTTATTTATAAAGTTAAGTTAACTGGGGCGATTAAATTTATCTTCTCTTTATTTTATGCTCCTTAAAATTTTGAGTTTTTGAAGCAAAAAAAGAGAACATGATAGTACATTGATTATCTTGACCCCAAATTCAGCAAAAAGTAAGCTTAAAAGACTGTGTGCTTAATTGCATTGGTGCATTGGTAGGTCTTAAAACAACCGAGTAGAGTAAAGTATGTGATATAAACATAAAGAAAGGCCAAATTGAAATAGGTGTTTGTCTCTAGCAAAAGTCTTGGTGAGGATGGCTGAAATGTAATAACCAGTCATACTCAAGCCTTATATTTGTTGATCACCCAAAAATAAAATAAAGCAAATAACAAGCTTTAAGATTCTGGACATTGTGAGTCTTTATGCGGCTTAACCGTCTGGGTATTCATAAGCATGAATATTTCACTCGCTTTCTAGAGCAAACCCAAAGTCATTAAACTTGATCACCGCTGTACTTCGTACAATTTAAATTACTGACTTGATCAAAATCCGCTGTTAGTCATACAATTGTTCTTCCCTTGCGTGCGTCTTAATACCAATAAGAAACGGACCCCAGGGGATACAATGTATGTAAGCCGACAGATGGACTCGTGCATACTCACTCACAGTAAAGGAAACTTGATGCATTGCTCAAAATTTTGAAATTGGTATCAAAATTTTGATGAACAATATAATGGTTTAAGTCAAGTTGGGGTGATTTGGCAAAAATCAAATTAAGCTTGAACCGAGATTAGAGGCTGATAGTTTCTGATATTCTGTGCTTTAATTGAACTATTTAATCATATCACAAAAATACTTGAATGTGTGTTATTAGATATATGTGGACAACAATACCAATGACCGACTTATCGCCAGTCATAATATCGCTGAAATATAAAACTGTGATGAAAGGGCAATTTGGTCAATATGATTCTCTGCTCAAACTCAACAAAAATACAAAAATATGTACTGCTTTTGATAAAATCATTGAAAAACACAAAAAGATTGTCTATTTTTAATGGACCGGATATTCTTTCGTAAATACATTCTTTAAATTTTTACAAAATACCAAAAATATTTTCGTCTTCTTTGTACAAAATACTTAAATAATTTTAAGTTATGTTTTGGAAAACTGAAACGTTTTTAAGGTATTTGGTTGTCGGGATAAAAGGTCTCTCGATAACCTAATTTATTTATTTTATTTAATTATTTAATTAATTCATTTAATTATTTAATTTAAAATTAAATAAAAGATTTTTTTTTAATTAGAATCTAATTCGTTATTTATGGATAACGAACTAGGTGATTATTTAGAGAACTAGCTTCTGGTTCGCTAACCTAATTCGCTTCCGCACTCTGTAACGAATCATCCCTTCGTTATGCATATTTAACGAATCATGACACGAATCATGTCTTGATTCGCTACCTTTAATTTAACGAATCAAGTAGCGATTCGCCAACATAAGGTAACGAATTGAGTTGGCGAATGGGCTAATTCGTTAACTTTAATTTAAACGAATCGTCTGATTCGTACAAGCTGTACCTCGGGTTGGGTGCAATGTTATATAAGACTAGAAAACGAACAGTCTTCCACTGTTCGCCTTCTTCCTTCATCTTTAAGAAACCTTGCTCAAATTTTCTCTGAAATCTCGACTTTCTTGTTTGGATATTTCAAGGATATATTTGAGTTTCTAAGGTATAGCCGATCATGGCGATATAATTTTCGTCAAAAATGGCTACGAGTTGATAGTTAAATTATGAACTTTTAAGAGTTTAAGGGTTTCCGAAGTTTTGAAATCCATTTGTGTATAATTTATGTTAATAACTATATGATTTTGATGTCATTGTGATCGGAATCATATTCCGATACCCTTGGTGGGCTTCAATCATGATTTGATTGTTGTTTGCCGGGTTAATTATAGTTTCGTGTTATTGGTGTTTACAGTGGGTTCGTCTAACCTATGTACTTAGAGATTTTGAGTCTTAAATCTCATTCATCTTCGATTACAAACGTAATTCCGAGTACAACGAGCTCATTATTGCGATGATTCGACGATAGTTATGGCCTAATCGTCCCCGAGTTCATATTATTGACTATCTATGTTCATCCTAATTTTGACCTTGACTTTGTGAAGTCAAAGAACAAGTCTTAATTATGACCATTCGTTAGTCTTAGCGAATTGGAACTATTTCGTGTCCAATTCGTTAAGATATTACACGAACTTGATTAGCGAATAAGATGTTACATGAATCAGATATGGATTCGCTTAAAATATAACGAACTAGAGTTTAGTTCGTCAAAATTAAATAGTAATTCGCTATGTTCAGTTCGTTAAGGTATTTACTTGATAGCGAATCGCCTGATTCGTTATCTTATTGTAACGAATCAGTGTGATTCCCAACGAATGACATTTATTAAATAAATTAATTTTAATATTTGTTTAATTTAATTAAAGGATTTAAATCGTCTAATACGCGTAAATAGATTAATTACACATATCTTTTGATTATAAATTTTGATATCTATTCTCATATTCGGTTTTATTTATACAGTAAAACATGGCTGATCAAGAACAACAAAATCAACCACCACAAGAACAACCTCCACAAGGACAACCACCACAACAAGATCAACAAGCTGAAGTGATCTTATTGCCATTTGATAAAAAACACAACATTTGTGCTTACGTTGATCAAGATGTGACTGATCTGGAAACGTTTGGAGCTATGTTGACTTTCTTACAACGTTCAAAGATATACTATGCCATCACTGCTAAAACTAAAGTGTATCTTAGTATAATCAGGCAATTCTGGAACACGGCGAAATATGTTGAGGCAGATAAATGGGTTCGAGCTACAATCAATCAGATTCCAATTACGATTGATGTTGAGGTCATTCGTCGGGTACTTCAATTTGACGATAACCCGAGTGAATTTGACAATCAATGATGATAACCCGAGTGAATTTGACAGGATATTGGTTAGAGGTTTATTCACACGCTTGAACTATGGTGGTGATATTCGTAAATCTATGTTGAACAAGAATGGGTTGTGTCCACCATACAAGTATATGTTGCATGTTCTACTTCATTGTATGAGTGGACGTCGCGGTGGGTTTGATGAGTGTCGCCTAAGTTTGCAGTCGGCGTTTGTTGCCCTAATCCTGAACAAGCCCTTCAACTACTCAGAACTCATCTTTGATCATCTAAAAGAGCAGGTTCAGCAAACTCTACAGTCAAAGAAATTCTTGATGTACCCTCGCTTTTTACAGCTAATTATTCAGGATTTGATTCCGAATTTGATGATTGATCGGACGATGGTGAATGATGTTCTTGATATGGAACATATGAAAGCTGAAACGGTGCATCGTATGTTAATCTATAGAAAAGAAAAGCCACAGGATAAATGGATGATTGGTCATATAATCAATCTGAATTATGTATGTCCTCCTAATGAGCGTTGGATCCATGATGATTCGGATTCCGAGCGTGAAGGGGGAGAAGGTGGGAATAATGATGGTCGAGATGATGATGGTGATAATGATGGGAATGATGGAGCTGGTGAACGAGCTCTTAAAGAACAACAAGATGCAGTCGATGCTGCTCTAGCTGCCACCATGAAAGCTCAGCTGGAAAGAAAAAGAAAGGGAAAAGCTGTAGCTACTGGTGAACCATCAAAGAAGCCCCGTGTGTCTGCTGGGGCTGGGGTAATCATTGGAACCCCACCACCACGTCAATCAACTCCTCAAAGCTCGGAGGTGCCGCTAACTACTGGCACTCCGATGCTTACTTTGACAACGACGTTGGTGTCACACGAGAGGCTCGGTCTTATTCCTCAAATGGCGTTAACCGAGATACCGAGACCTCCTGCTGCTTTGTCTACAATATCTCCTACTACATCAATGAGACCTCCTCCTCCTCCAACAACTATTCCTCCTCCACCTCCGCCTAGTGATGTCTCATTCATGAGAATTACTCGGCCTCAAGGACCTGTTCAACCTGTTCATCCATCCGTATACAACTTGCAACCAGGTCGTCAAACTGAAATGCTGCTAAATCTGCTACATCTATATGAAAATCAAATGGCAGCTGACCGTCAAACTCAAGAAAGACTCATGGAGAATCAACGACGAATGATGAGTTATATTTCTTTCTGTCAGAAGGAGACTAAGTCGTTGCGTACGATTGTTGAGTCTCAGGGGGTGAAATTAAAGGAACAAGAAGAGTTGATTTTACAATTAACTTGTAAAGAAGATGCCCTCAAGAAACTCAAAAATGACGATGATGATCCTGACGAGTCTGATGCAGGAGGTGAGCCTAAACAATCGCATGGTTCATCCTCTGATGCAGGTGTTAGTGGCGGTGATGATTCGAGCAAGCAGATAATTATTTATCAAAATCCAACAGCTGCCAAGCCAATTGAAATGATTGCAACTAACACAGTGATATTTGTTGATGGATCAGGGGTGGTTCGTAGTGTGGTAAACAGAGATGAGATAGAGGTTGGTTAGTTTGTGGTTAAATCCTTGACACGGAGCAGATTTCAATTCTGCTTGGGCTGAATGACGATCAGTTGACTGCTTTAGAGACTGAGCCCGATGTGTTGGTTCCCGTATCAATAACAATCAACAGATCTTAGATTCGAATCTATACTATCAATAGGTTTATAGATCTAGCTCATAATTAACCTTGATTTAATGTTATGTATGTGTAATAACGTTAATGTGAAGCTTGAGAGAGAGAGAGTAAATACTTTAAAACTTTTCTGAATAATGTTATCTCTCAAAAACTCTCTATTTACAAGTGAACAGTTGTTCACTATATATAGAAGGCGACCTGGTTCGCTAACATACCTTAGCGAACCAGCTTCCCCTTCATTACATAATTTAACTTAACGAACCACCCCCTGATTCGTTAACATCCCCTAACGAATCAGGAGGGAATACATAATAATGTCTTAGTTCGCTAACATCCTTAGCGAACTAGACTTAACCTTAACGAACTAGTCTTAGTTCGCTAACATCCCTAGCGAACTAGACTTAAACTTAACGAACTAGTTCAAAATAAACATTAAATATTACATTAATCATCAAATAAACATTAACGATAAATACAAAGACTCTAGACGCAAAACCGTGCACTAACAGACACCCCCTCGTCTTGAGCTCTTTGTCTTTACCTTATTTGAAGCGCTTGGACTGCCAGTCTCTGCAACTATGAATTCCATGTTTGTGACACACACGAACAACTCGTTGGAATTGCATAGCCAGGTCGTAATCTTCTTGGCGTTCAAACAAAATCTGTTTCCTGTGTAGCACGTCGTTGTCAGTCTCTGATAAATTAACCAACCACATCGGGTCGATTATCTTGATGAGCTCGGTCTGTAGTCCTCAACCACAAACAATAACGGCCTCGCCAGTACGATTGTCATAGTACCAACGGTTGAAAGACAGATAAATATCTTGAGGCATTGTCTTCACAGGAACCTTTTTCATTGTCTTTGGCGACTTCACTTTCAAGACAAGTTTCTTCCAGCCGGTCCTTGGATCAATCTCATCAGTGCGCTTACGTCTTGGGACCTGGGGCTTGAAGAATTTGAAGCCATGATTGACCTCGAACTATAAGTGTTGATGAAACCACTCAGCCGTTCGATGACCCCCACGATTGATAAATGGACGTCTCGCGAGGGTACGTACATCCGAACGCGGTAGAGTTAAAACATCCATTATCCTCTCGTAATACTGGACACCCTTTTCCCACTTGACTATACATACCTTAAGGTCTGAATCATAGAGCCAGGAGACAATATCACCATGCACCTTAGAAACAGTCGTGAAGGTAGTCACCTGATTCGCCTCAATCCAAGCAGCAGCAGTATCTTTTCTTTCTTGATCTACATACCGATAAGCACTTATAATCTTACCTACTTTCTGACGTTTGAACCATCTTTCAATGTCATCATCAGTCACTTCTTTGAGTGATGGAACTGTTCGCTGCACAATCTTCTCCAGTTCATCCTCAGTCTCTTTAATTACGTCTTCATGAAATACCGGAGCACCTTGATCAACGTTTACGTGTTGATACAAGTCCGGGTACTCTTCAGCTGTCACATCCTCCGTCTCAATCTCCTCGTTCTCATAAATAAAATCCGTATCCATAAATAATGGATCAACTTCCATTTCATCCTCATTGATCACTTCGACATCGGGCTCAGTCTCTAAAGCAGTCAACTGATCGTCATTCAGCCCAAGCAGAATCAAAATCTGCTCCCGTGTCAAAGATCTAACAGTAAACTCACCGACCTCTATCTCATCCACACTTCTAACCACCCCTGATCTATCAATAAATATCACCGTGTTAGCCTCAATCATTTCAATTGGCTTGGCAACTGTTGGATCTTGATTAATAATTATCTGCTTGTTCGAATCATCACCGCCACTAACACCTGCACCATAGGATGAACCATGCGATTGTTTAGGCTCACCTCCTGCATCAGATTCGTCAGGATCATCATCGTCATTTTTTAGTTTCTTGAGGGCATCTTCTTTACAAGTTAATTGTAAAATCAACTCTTCTTGTTCTTTTAATTTCACCCCCTGAGACTCAACAATCGTACGCAACGACTTAGTCTCCTTTTGACAGAAAGAAATATAACTCATCATTTTTCGTTGATTCTCCATGAGTCGTTCTTGAGTTTGTCGATCAGCTGCCATTTGATTTTCATATAAATGTAGCAGATTTAGCAGCATTTCAGTTTGACGACCTGGTGGCAAGTTGTATACGGATGGATGAACAGGTTGAACAGGTCCTTGAGGTCGTGTAATCCTCATAAAAAATACATCACTAGGCATTGGTGGAGGAAGAGTAGTTGTTGGCAGAGGAGGAGGTCTCATTGATGTGGTGGAAGATATTGTAGAGAACACAGCAGGAGGCCTCGGTATCTCGGTCAACGCCATTTGAGGAATAAGACCGAGCCTCTCATGTGACAACATCGTCGTTGTCAAGGTAAGCGTCGGAGTGCTAGTAATTAGCGGCACCGACGAGCTTTGAGTAGTTGATTGACGTGGTGGTGGAGTTCCAATAATTACCCCAGCCCCAGCAGACACACGGGGCTTCTTTGATGGTTCACCAGTAGCTACAGCTTTCCCTTTTCGTTTTCTTTCTAGCTGAGCTTTCATAGTGGCAGCTAGAGCAGCATCGACTGCATCTTGTTGTTCTTTAAGAGCTCGTTCACTAGCTCCACCATCACCATTATTATCATCATTGTCACCATCATCATCTCCACCATCATTGTTCCCACCTTCTCCCCCTTCACGCTCGGAATCCGAATCATCATGGATCCAGCGCTCATTAGGAGGACATACGTAATCCGGATTGATTATATGACCAATCATCCGTTTATCCTGTGGCTTGTCTTTTCGATAGATTAACATACGATGCACTGTTTCAGCTTTCATATGTTCCATATCAAGAACATCGTTCACCAACGATCGATCAATCACCAAATTCGGTATCAGATCCTGAATAATTAGCTGTAAAAAGCGACGATACATTAAGAACTTCTTTGACGGTAGAGTTTGCTGAACTTGCTCTTTCAAATGATCAAAGATGAGTTCTGAATAGTTGAAGGGCTTGTTCAGGATTAGTGCAACAAACTCCGATTGTAAACTTAGTCTACATTCATCAAAACCACCGCGACGTCCACTCATACAGTGAAGTAAAACATGCAGCAGATACTTGTAAGGTGGACACAACCCATTCTTGTTCAACATAGACCTACGAATATCACCCCCATAATTTAATCGTGTGAATAAACCCCTAACCAATGTCCTGTCGAATTCACTCGGGTAATCATCACTATCGTCAAATTGAAGTACCCGACGAATGACCTCAACATCAATCGTAATAGGAATCTGATTAATTGTAGCTCGAACCCAATTATTTTCCTCAACAAATTCTGCCGTGTTCCAAAACTGCCTGATTATACTAAGATACACTTTAGGTTTAGCAGTGATTGCATAATGTATCTTCGAACGTCGTAAGAAAGTCAACATAGCTCCAAACGTTCTCAAATCAGTCACGTCGTGATCAACATAAGCACAGATGTTGTGCTTCTTATCAAACGGTAATAAAATCATTTCAGCTTGTTGATCTTGTTGTTGTGGTTGTCCTTGAGGAGGTTGTTCCTGTGGCGGTTGATTTTGTTGTCCTTGATCAGCCATGTTTTACTGTATAAATAAAAACGAATATGAAAATAGATATCACAATATATAATCAAAAGATATGTGTAATTAATCTAGTTACGCGTATTAAACGATTTAAATCCTTTAATTAAATTAAATGAATATTAAAATTAAATTAAAAGATATGTGTAATTTAATCCTTTAATAGATATCAGTTTTTTTTTTGTTTTTTTTTATTTTTGTTATTTTTTTATATTTTTTTTTAAATAAATGTCATTCGTTATGAATCACACTGATTCGATATACTAAGATAACGAATCAGGCGATTCGCTATCAAGTAAATATCTTAACGAACTAAATCTAGCGAATCACTAATTAATTTTAACGAACTAAACTCTAGTTCGTTATATTTTAAGCGAATCATACTCTGATTCGTGTAACATCTTATTCGCTTAGCTAGTTCGTGTAAAATCTTAATGAATTGGACACGAAACAGTTCCAATTCGCTAAGACTAACGAATGGTCATAAATAAGACTTGTTCTTTGACTACACAAAGTCAAAGTCAAAATTAGAATGAACAACAATAGTTAACATGGTAAACCCAGATACAATTGGACCATAACTATCGTTGAAACATCAGGATAATCAGCTCGTTGAGCTCGGAATCACACTAGTAAGCTTAGGTGGATGAGATTGAGACTCAATACCTAGATGTACTAAGGATTAAACAAACCAACAGTAAACACCAATAACACGAAACAATAATTAACCCGGCAAACAACAATCAAATTAAGATTTAAGTCCACCAAGGGTATCGGAAAGTGATTCCAATCATAATGACATCAAAATCATACAAATATGAACAAAAATTTTACACAAATGAGTTTCAAAAGTTCAAAACCCTTAAACCCCTAAAATTTCATAGTTCAGCAGTCAACACATGGCCATTATTGACGAAAATGATATCGCCAAGATCAGTTATACCTTAGAAACTCAAATAGATCTTTGAAGTATCCAAACGAAAAGGTCGAAATTTCAGAGAGAATTTGAATAGGTTTCTTAAAGATGAAGAAAGAAGGCGAACAGTGGAATACTATTCATTTTCTTGTCTTATATATCAATGCACGTAATCCTAGGTACAACTTGTACGAATCAGACGATTCGTTTAACTTAAGGTTAGCGAATTAGCCCATTCGCTAACTCAATTCGTTACCTTAAGTGGGCGAATCGCTACTTGATTCGTTAAATTAAAGGTAGCGAATCAAGACATAATTCGTGTCATGATTCGTTAAATATGCATAACGAAGGGATGATTCGTTACAGAGTGCGGAAGCGAATTAGGTTAGGGAACCAGAAACTAGTTCGCTATGAATCACCTAGTTCGTTATCCATACATAACGAATGGGATTTTAGCGAATTAAACTCTTTTATTTAATTTTAAACTCTTTTATTTAATTTTAAATTAAATAATAAATTGAATAACTTAATGAATTAAATAAAGAAATAAATAAATTAAATTAATTAAATTATCGAGAAATCCTTTTATCCCGACAACCAGATAAATTAAAAAAATGTTTCAGATTTCCGAAACATAACTTAAAAATTTATTTCAATATTTTGTATAAAGAAGACGAAAATATTTTTGGTATTTTGTAAAAATTTAAAGAATTAAAGAATGTATTTACAGAAGAATATCCAAACCTTTAAAATAGACCATTTTTTTGTGTTTTTCAATGATTTTATCAAAAGCAATACATATTTTTGTATTTTTGTTGAGTTTGAGCAGAGAATCATATTGACCAAATTGCCCTTCCATCACAGTTTTATATTTCAGCGATATTATGACTGGCGATAAGTCGGTCATTGGTATTGTTGTCCACATAAATCTAATAATACACATTCAAGTATTTTTGTGATATGATTAAATTGTTCAATTAAAGCACAGAATATCAGAAACTATCAGCCTCTAATCTCGGTTCAAGCTTAATTTGATTTTTCCAAATCATCCCAACTTGACTTAAACCATTATATTGTTGATCAAAATTTTGATACCAATTGTAGAAATTTTGAGCAATGCATCAAGTTTCCTTTACTGTGAGTGAGTATGCACGAGTCCATCTGTCGGCTTACATAAATTGTATCCCCTGGGGTCCGTTTCTTAATGGTATTAAGACGCACGCAAGGGAGGAACAATTGTATGACTAACAGCGAATTTTGATCAAGTCAGTAATTTAAATTGTACGAAGTACAGCGGTGATCAAGTTTAATGACTTTGGGTTTGCTCTAGATGGCGAGTAAAATATTCATGCTTATGAATACCCAGATGGTTAAGCCGCATAAAGACTCACAGTGTCCAGAATCTTAACGCTTGTTATTTGCTTTATTTGATTTTTGGGTGATCAACAAATATAAGGCTTGAGTATGACTGGTTATTACATTTCTGCCATCCTCACCAAGACTTTTTCTAGAGACTAACACCCCTTTCAATTTGGCGTTTCTTTATGTTTATATCACATACTTTACTCTACTGGGTTGTTTTAACACCTACCAATGCACCAATGCAATTAAGCACACAGTCTTTTAAGCTTACTTTTTGCTGAATTTGGGGTCAAGATAATCAATGTACTATCATGTTCTCTTTTTTTGCTTCAAAAACTCAAAATTTTAAGGAGCATAAAATAAAGAGAAGATAAATTTAATCGCCCCAGTTAACTTAACTTTATAAATAAATGGCTAACCATCAATTCACAAGTGAATAATATGACCAAGACATGCAAGCATGCTTCACAAACTTAAATAACCGACATAATTTTCAGCGAGAAAATAATCTAAAAATCTTTTTGGTTTTTCTCTACACAATATTTTTGTCTTTTTCAAATTTCTTATAAACAAAATAACTTTCACAATCTTTTTGGATTTTCGGATTTTTCTGTACAAAACATAAATCACATTCTTTTTGGTTTTTCAAAATTTTAAAATGTTTTTGGTTTTTTTATCTATATAAATGAAAAACACACTCTTTTTGTATTTTCTAGATTTTCACCCCCTAAAACCAAAATAAATTTTAAAAGAAAAATATGACAGAAAATAAAGATAGTCATCCTTGTTTAAGGATATCAGCGAGGGTCTTCAATCCGTTTAAATCAAGCAAAAATTTAAAACGCGTTTTGTCAAAAGCTTTAGTAAACAGATCGGTTTTCTGAAAATCAGTATGTACTTTCTCAAGATCGATTAATTTCTTTTCATAGCAATCCCGTATAAAATGATATCGAATTTTGAGGAGCATAAAATAAAGAAAAGATAAATTTAATCGCCCCAGTTAACTTAAGTTTATAAATAAATGGCTAACCATCAATTCACAAATGAATCATAGGACCAAGACATGCAAGCATGCTTCACAAACTTAAATAACCGACGTAATTTTCAGCGAGAAAATAATCTAAAAACGTCTGCAAAAATCTTTTTGGTTTTTCTCTGTACAAACTTTAAAAACACAATATTTTTGTCTTTTTCAATTTTCTTATAAACAAAATAAACTTCACAATCTTTTTGGATTTTCTGATTTTTCTGTACAAAACATAAATCACATTCTTTTTGGTTTTTCAAAATTTTTAAATGTTTTTGGTTTTTCTAAATATTTAAAGGAAAAACATTAAAGAACAGAAATCACAATATTTTTGAGTTTTGAAATTTTTTTAATGTTTTTGGATTTTATCTATACAAACGAAAACACACTCTTTTTGTATTTTCTAGATTTTCACCAACAGTTTTATGAAATAAAGTGCAGTCAACAGTTCCTAGTTTGAAGCCATTATCTGTCAGATGGTCGGCGAGCGTGCCATACCAAGCTCTCGGGGCTTGATGTAGACCATACAGTGCCTTGTTTAATCGGTAAACACGGTCTGGATAATCAGGATCTTCAAAACCAGGTGGTTGTTGAACAAACACTTCCTCGTGTAATTCACCATTGAGAAAAGCACTTTTAACATCCATTTGATAGACCTTGATATTCTTATGAGCTGCATAAGCCAGGAAGATTCGAATCGACTCTAATCTTGCAACTGGAGCATATACCTCTGTGTAATCAATACACTCTTGCTGATAAAAACCTTGCACCACTAGACGTGCTTTGTTTCTGACAATCACCCCTCGATCGTCCTTCTTACACTTAAATACCCACTTAGTCGGAATGTCTTTCTTAACTCTAGTTGGTTTGTCTATTAAATCCCAAACACCCAATCGTGCAAACTTCTGTAATTCCTCTTGCATAGCTTCTACCCAAGAAGGATCTTCAAGTGCCTTACGAGCTGTAGTTGGCTCAACTTGAGATAGAAAGCAATTGAATTTAGCAACATTCACGATTCCCGAAGAATGTAAGTTAGTGTAAGCACACAATATGTTATTATCACTTGACGAAGCAACTTGATGACGTGTACGAACGCCCACATCAAGTTCTCCAATGATATTTTCCTGTGGATGATATCCATGAATCCGAAGAGTGGGATTCTCAGGAACAACAACAGTATCAAATAAGTTAGTGTAATGTTCACCCAACTCGGGAGATGAAACATTATCACTATCAAGATCAATAACTTGAATTTCAGCTTGATCATCATCAGAAAAAGTAGAAACATTATCAATAGCAACTGGAGAAACAACTTGAGATTCTTCAGTTGGAGCATCTGGTTGAGCTTCAACTTCATTTGAATTTGAAAATCTTGGAATTGCCAAATGATCTTCAAAGTATGCTCGAACCAGATCTTCATCGATGTGTTCAGTCGAAGGAGTAAAAGAATTAAATAAACTATCGTAGTCAAACATCCAGTCTGGACCTTTCCCTTGAAGAGGAGTTGTGTACTTTTGACAGTCCACATGGTACCATTCTTCAACACAACCAGATGTGAAATTAAAAACCCTTTTCTTTGGAGATGCATATCCCAAGAAATACCCTTCGATAGCTTTTTCTTCAAATTTACCTGAATTCTTCTTCAACATTGTACACGGACACCCAAATGGTTCCAGGTACTTTAAATTAGGTTTTCTATTATTTAAGATCTCGTAGCTTGTCTTCTTGAGTCGTTTCACTGTTAGAACTCGATTAAGCGTATAACAAGCTGTATTCACTGCCTCATTCCAAAATTGAACAGCAAGCTTTGAATCAGCGAGCATTGTACGTGCAGCTTCAATCAGAGTTCTATTTTTCCTTTCAGCAACACCATTTTGTTGAGGTACATAAGGTGCACTATATTCTCGGTGAATTCCCTTTTGAATACAAAAGAAATCAAATATAGTGTTTTTGAATTCATACCATTATCACTTCGGATTCTCCTCACCTTTTGTTTATACAGTGATTCGATCTTAGTAATAAGGTTTTGTTCCAAAACTGGTGTTTGATCTTTTGAACTCATAAATAACACCCATGAATATCTTGAATAATCATCTGTCACTACAAGACAATACCAGTCTCCAGAAATACTCGCATGATTCACTGGACCAAACAAATCCATATGAAGTCGTTCAAGAGGAGTATCAATGGAATTCAATAACTTAGAGGGATGTGTCTTCTTCTTCTGCTTGCCCTTTTTGCATGCAACGCAGTGATCAGATAACTTAAAATTCTTTAACGAGACACCCTCAACTAAGTCATTTGCCATTAAATAATTCATCTTTCTGACATGTATGTGACCCATTCTACGATGCCATAGAATCGAGTCTTTCTCGGTTGCTTTCGAGACAAAACATGTTTCGATCGATGTTGATATCTTAGAACTCATATTTAAGAAATAAATATCATTTAATCGTGGTGATCGCATGACAACCATGTCCTCAGGAATAACGTAACCCGGTTTCAAGATAAGACACTCTTTGTCAGTAAATATCGTAGTGTACTTTTTATCACAAATCTGCGATACACTCAATAAATTATGATCAACCTTGTCGCAATAATTCACTTTCTCAAACGTAATGTGACCATTTGAAACTTCACCCTCTTGTGTGATCATGCCCCCAGAATTCCCAGCAAACGCTACATAACCCCCTTGAATATTTCTTATGTTGGTTAATAGGTCGAGATTCCCAGTGATATGACGAGAACATCTGCTATCCATGATCCAGTTTTCACCAGAAATGGTCTTGGATGAACCCTACACACAAACAAAAGTGATTAGTTCAAAAAGGCAGCCCAGGCCTCAGTCTTGGGCACCTTTTGGTTTTCTCTTTGATCATTAACTTTAACAGATTTCAATTGTTGTTCAGCCACTTGTGAATAAGTTACCGGCTTCCTAGACTTTCGTCTTAAGTAAGCTGCCTGGACAATGTTTGAATTCTTGTTTTGACATATAGGTTCAGTTGGAATGAATTTTGGTTTCACTTGACCGTGTGTCTCATTGATATGAAAAACCTTCCGAGGGTTCACATCAGAGAACAAAATATAGTATCATCAGCATACGACACAGGTCGTTTCAGAATCTCCTTGACCACTGGAATTGGCTTAGATTTTTCCTTGATAAAAGGATGAAGATTCTGATAGTTCTGCTGACTACAATTCCTCACAACATGACCTTGTTGACCGCATAAAAAACAAATTCGCATGTCTACATGATGATGTTTAGAAGAAATTGGAATAAATGATGCAGATGGTTGATAATGACTCACATTTTTAGTCATGCTCTTAGCAAACTCATCAGATAATTCAGATTTCTTCTTTAAATAAAAATCTAAATTAGAACAGTTCGAAAAGCTTTTTAGTGTATCTGTTCCAGTTGACTTCACAAAGTTAATCTTCTTAGCTTGTTTTAAAAATTGTTTTGCCTTAGTCAATGAATCAGATTGAACTGAAGTTTTTGTTTGAGCATACACACGTTCAAGTTCTTGAATTTTTGAAGTTTCATTGACAAAAACACTCTCAATAAGTTCAGGTTTGATAATACTTATTGGAATATCATTTTCAGTGAACATCGTATCCATTCCCTTTAACTTAAAAACTCTAGCAGAAGAAGACTTAGAACTTGGAGGATTAATGAAACGCATTAAGTCCTCGTCAGAAATCTTTGGTTTAACTGACTTCTTTGTCCTCACTGGTTTAGTTTTCATAGTTTCTTCCTTGTTCATTTGAGACTTGAATGAACCATACACAGCTTCCTCAAACTCTTGAGGTTCGCAAAGAATAGAATATGATTAGAACTAGGAATGTTCTTATTCTTGTGTATTATCTCAGGTTCAAACACATCTTCAATAATCACTTTATCAACATTTTCAACAAAGACCTTTTTACTTTCTACATGAGGTTTTTGAGGAGCAACTTGGGATTTAACAATTTCAGGTTTAACCAATTTAGGCTTTTCAGAAATCACAGATTCTTTTTGAATCAAATCCTCTTCTTTTCTTGCAAAAGGATTAATTTTATAATCATTATGAAAAGGTGGTGGAATTTTAACAAAACCAATACCTTTCTTAGAATCTTTTTGTTTTCCAGATACTTCAATAATTTCATTCAACAGAAAAGATGAATTCCTAAATTTTCCCAATTTGTTCTTCAATTCAAGAACCTCATTCTCAAGCTCAGTTATCTTAGAACGATGTTTCAAAATTTCATGAAATTTTTGGTCATTAATGGTCATTTTCACAGATAACTCGGCTTTGAGATCGTGGTTACTTGTCGACAATGCTTCAATCTTTTCTCGAGATCTCCTTTGAGATTCAAGAGATTGTCGATAAGTATCCTTAAGAGAAGCAATTTCTCTTATAAGATTATCATTTTGATTTTTCAATGCTTCTAACTTAGATTTGCTAGATTCACAGTCAACACGTGATACTTTAACACATGAAGTAGTAGAAATAGAATTACTAACCTCATTGATCTTGGCCATGCAAGCAAACATTGATTCAGAAGGCTTGTCGCAAGAGTCGTCAGAATCAGATCCAGTATCATTATCGGAAGACATCTCACTACCAGCAGCATCTAGACAGTCTTTATGTAACCCAAACATAGCCAAATTTGCTTGAACATCATTGCATAGTAACCGTTGTGACCAATCATTACCATCTGCTAACATTGCTTGTGTTGTAGAAGAAAATGGTTTCTTTTCATCATCACTTCCTCGTGGTGTAGAAGAATTTTGATGTTGACCACGAGAACCAGTGTATTCTTTCTTAGGTTTACCACATTCCTTCGCGAAATGCCCAAATTCTTGACAATTATAACACTTTACTTTTAATTTGCCAAAAAAACTTCTTGTTTAAAGCTGGAAGATCTTTTCCAGTTCTCTGCATGAATCTTTTAACTTTACGAACGATCATCGCCATGTTCCATTTCAAATCCATGATTTCTAGATCATCTGGTATATCTGATCATAGTCCCTCATCTGTTAAATCACTTGTGGAAATTTTACTACTCACTAAGTTTTCATATGAAGACATAAAAGCTGTCAGAAAAGCAAAGTTTTGCTCAGCTTCCTTCATATTAACACTAGGTGATGTAGCAAATGGATTGGTACTAGTCGAACTTCCAGAACTACCCGAATTACCAGCAGAGTAGAAACAAACTTTTGGATCATTAAACATTGTTGATTATTTTTCACTTGCCGCATGAGTAAGAAAAGCAGTGATTGGAGATATTGTTGAACTAAGAGGAATACTTCCACCATAGAAAGCTGGATCTTGATTTTCTTTGGAGGATTTTTGACACTTAAGATCATATTCTCTAGCTTCGATCTTTTGTAGGAATTCAAGTGCCGTCAAGTCTTCATTCAGAAAATAATCATTCTCTTTCAAAACCATTAGAAATGTTGAGTAGGAACTTGGAAGCACACTTTTAATAGTGTCAATTTTATCTCTTTCAGAAATTTCCATTTTCATCTTGTCCATTTCAGCAATTAAATGACTAAATCTTGTAGTCATCTCTTCAACTGTTTCTCCTTTCAATAAATTAAAGTTTCGAAACTGAAACTTGAGCATCACTTTCTTACTTTCAGCAGTGTTTCCCATGCTTCTCATACGCAGATGTTGAAATAAAGATGCACATCTCTTGATACTACCAACTTGATGGAAGATATTTTCTGGTAATGCCATAGTCAAAGTAGAATATGCTTTTATCTCGATTTCTAAAGCTTTCTTCTCTTCTTGTGAGTATTGAGAAACAGCTTTAGGAGTATATCCAATAGTATCATCACCAATCATTGGTGCAACATAAACTTCATCAAGACAATATGAGCAGTCAGGATGAACAGATCCCAAATGTGCACAAAACCGAGGTTCCCACTTGGCAAAGTCACTGAACTTCATCAATCTTGGACATTTAGAATGTGAACCTATCTTGGTATCAAGTTGTAACATCTGTTGCATCAACATGTTTTGAGACGCTAATGCATACATACCAGCCATCTTTGAAAATCGAATCAAATAATGAAATATCTTAACGAATTAGTGAACAGCTATAGCGAGCTATAAACAGTTGTAGCGAACTGTGAACAGTTGTAGCGAATCAATCCTTAATAAAAATAAGACTGATCAGTAACGAAGTATCTTAACGAATGAGATGAGTGTTTTAACGAATCAAAAGTCAACTTAACGAGTCAACTTAACGAATCACAAATAAGGTTAACGAATCACCCAAATGGCGAAACAGATAACAAATGTGATGAAGGTTTAACGAATCACAAGTCAACTTAACGAATTATCTAAACGAATTGACCAAGTCAACTTAACGAATTGACCAAACGAATTGACCAAGTCAACTTAACGAATTGACCAAACGAATTGACCAAGTCAACTTAACGAATCACTAAGAAGTGCTTAGCGAATTAAGATAACGAATCAGCTACAGTTGATAGCGAATCAACACTATAGTGAATTATACTATAACGAATCAGGTTGTTACAACCGTTTGTAACAAACTCTGACACCTTATGCCACGTGGCAAAGGTTGTTATGACACAAATCCCAAGAAGAACACGTGTCACACGAATCGGTTAATCTAGTTAACGAACTAGATAACACGAATCAATAACTCACACGAATTGGCTAACGAACAAGGTAGCGAAGTAACACTGTTGATAACAAATCACCAAGAAACATATAGTGAATCTCCAGGAAGAAGATAACGAATCACATTCATCTTCAAATCTTCAAATCTTCAAACTCATTTCCAGAAATTATGAAGATTAACCCAGAAACCCAGAAATACCAAATTCGTAATACAACCTCATTACTCAATCAAATCTCACAAATAACCAATCAAAATTCTCATAAACCAATTCCGAATCCAATACACAAAACCTCGTAATCAATTATCCTCGATAACCAATCCAAATTAACCAAAAACCACACCTCTGTTTTGGACTTAAACCGAAATCAAAACCAAACCACACAAATCCAAATCAAACATCAATTCCTCTTAACCACACCTCTACAATACCTTAATCAACACTAATTCAATCCAATTCGTCCATATTTCAACCAAAATAAACACAAATTGATTCAAGATCAAATAAAACCAAAAACTAACAAAGACGAAATAATTAACACACCAAATCAAGTATACTGAGCACCAACAGCTCTGATACCACTTGTTGGTTCCCGTATCAATAACAATCAACATATCTTAGATCCGAATATATACTATCAATACGTTTATAGATCTAGCTCATAATTAACCTTGATTTAATGTTATGTATGTGTAATAACGTTAATGTGAAGCTTGAGAGAGAGAGTAAATACTTTAAAACTTTTCTGAATAATGTTATATCTCTCTAAAACTCTCTATTTACAAGTGAACAGTTGTTCACTATATATAGAAGGCGACCTGGTTCGCTAACATACCCTAGCGAACCAGCTTCCCCTTCGTTACATAATTTAACTTAACGAACCACCCCCTGATTCGTTAAAATCCCCTAACGAATCAGGAGGGAATACATAATAATGTCTTAGTTCGCTAACATCCCTAGCGAACTAGACTTAACCTTAACGAACTAGTCTTAGTTCGCTAACATCCCTAGCGAACTAGACTTAAACTTAATGAACTAGTTCAAAATAAACATTAAATATTACATTAATCATCAAATAAACATTAACGATAAATACAAAGACTCTAGACGCAAAACCGTGCATTAACACGATGTCGAAGTGATAACTGAGGAAGATTTGGAAGTTGATCCGTTGTTTATGGATACGGATTTTGTTTATGAGAATGAAGAGATTGAGATGGAGGATGTGACAGTTGAAGAGTACCCGGACTTGTATCAACACGCAAATGTTGATCAAGGTGTTCCGGTATTTCATGAAGAAGTATTTAAAGAGACTGAGGATGAATTGGAAAAGGTTGTGCAGCGAACAGTACCCTCACTCAAAGAAGTGACTGATGAGGACGTAGAAAGATGGTTCAAACGTCATAAAGTGGGTAAAATTATCAGTGCTTATCGTTATGCAGATCAAGAAAGAAAAGATACTGCTGCTGCTTGGGTTGAGGCTAATCAGGTGACTACCTTCAAGACTGTTTCAAAGGTACAAAGTGATATTGTTTCATGGGCTTATGACTCTGACCTTAAAGTATGTATAGCCAAGTGGGAAAAGGGTGTCCAGTATTACGAGAGGATAATGGATGTTTTAACTCTACCGCGTTGGGATGTACGTACCCTCGCGAGACGTCCATTTATCAATCGTGAGGGTTACCGAACGGCTGAGTGGTTTCATCAACACTTACTGTTCGAGGTCAATCATGGCTTCAAATTCTTCAAGCCCCAGGTCCCAAGACGTAAGCGCATTGACGAGATTGATCCAAGGACCGGCTGGAAGAAACTTGTCTTGAAAGTGAAGCCGCCAAAGACGATGAAAAAGGTTCCTGTGAAGACAATGCCTCAAGATATTTATCTGTCTTTCAACCGTTGGTACTATGACAATCGTACTGGCGAGGCCGTTATTGTTCGTAGTCGAGGACTGCAGACCGAGCTCATCAAGATAATCGACCCGATGTGGTTGGTTAATTTATCAGAGACAGACAACGACGTGCTACACAGGAAGCAGATTTTGTTTGAACGCCAAGAAGATTACGACCTGGCTATGCAATTCCAACGAGTTGTTCGTGTGTGTCATGAACATAGAATTCATAGTTGCAGAGACTGGCAGTCCAAGCGCTTCAAATAAGTTAAAGACAAAGAGCTCAAGACGAGGGGGTGTCTGTTAGTGCACGATTTTGCGTCTAGAGTCTTTGTATTTATCGTTAATGTTTTATTTATTAATTAATGTAATATTTAATGTTTATTATTAACTAGTTCGTTAAGGTTAAGTCTAGTTCGCTAGGGATGTTAGCGAACTAAGACATTATAATGTATTCCCTCCTGATTCGTTAGGGGATGTTAACGAATCAGGGGGTGGTTCGTTATGTTAATTTATGTAACGAAGGGGAAGCTGGTTCGCTAGGGGATGTTAGCGAACCAGGTCACCTTCTATATGTAGTAAACTACTGTTCACCTTTAATAAAAGAGTTTTGAGAAAAAGAGTTTTTTTGAGTAATTGCTCTCTCTCAAGCTTCACCTTAACATTATTCATCTAATATATTGATAATATATACACATACATAACATTAAATCAAGGTAAATTATGAGCTAGATCCTTAGGTGTTCTAATCGGATATTCACAGATCTGAGATATGTTATTGTTATCGATTGTTATTCCGGTATCCAACAAACTTTGAATAATCATTTTTACAAAGTCAAAACAGTTGTATACAACTGATTTTTATAATAAAAATGTTTTCAAAAGACTGTTTGTATATTCTTTGATGTATAAACAATAGAAAACTGTTGTTTTCAAAACTACTGATAAACAACTGATAAATGCTTTCAAAATTACTGTTTTTCTGAACTAATGTTGAGAAAAAATATTGAAAATAATTGTTTCATATACAATTGTTTATCCAAACTACTGATAAAATCAGTATTTTCAAAAAGACTGACCAGTTGTCTGCTAAACTACTGATCAAAGACAAACAATAGTTGTTTCATTTCATCAACAATTGTTTCGAGAAAATAGTCGTTGTTTCAATAAAACACTAACAGTAACTTTTACTCACCCACTTGCTTATATGATATACATGTATTTATACATCTCGAATCCCGTGTAAAGTTATGTTTATTTAATATTTTGAGTTCGGTTTAGTTCGTTTTTTGTTAATCTTTTATGTTTTAAGGTTTTTGAGTCAAGTATTTAATATGTGTCTTGTTTTATATCGTTTGATGTCTTGCATGTTAAGTTCTAATTCTTTCTATCAGTTTATAAGAAGTTTATGTTCGTTTTAATCGTCACCGGCTACATGATTAGTACACTTAAAGTTTTGATTTGTTTTCATGTAGATGGTGGCTTGGTGGTCAAGGGAAAGAAGGTCTAGAAGGTTTTTTTTTTCGTAGCTTGGAGTTCAAGAAAGAATTACACATGATTTAGCGACGATTAAGAAACAAATAACAACATAATCCGAAAACCCCTCCCTAGAGGGCGTCGCGCCGCGTGAAGGCAAGCCCAAGAAGGGGCCGCGCGGCGCCTAGGGACTCCTGACCAGCCAAACTTTGTTAAACCAAGGCCCAACTCGTTTATTATATAATGGATGCAAACCTAAACGAAGGGAGGACTTTGGCAGCCGATTTATAGAGGAAACCAAGGTTTTGAAGATGTTTTTGAGGCTAGTAATCAAAGAGGGTCATCGAGCTTTTATACACGTGTTCGAGGGTCGATTAAGACGAGTTCTTTCGTTCTTTTTCATTGCCTTTTTTCATATATATTTATGATGTCTATCTTTGTTCTTGGTTTTAGTTATTTATCTTTGATTAAGACTATGCTAGGCTAGACTTCATGTCTACCTAGGTTTGATGAACATGTTTGAGACTTGATTCTTGCTTTGGATAATGTTTTGATTATGGTTTTGTTGATTTAATAGTACAAGACTTGATCTTGTTTTCATGATGCATATGAGTATTTGTTATCTTGATTGATTATTAACTATTGCTTCACATAGATCTTTTATCTCTTGATTGTGTTCGTTAGATTTAGGGTTTATGTTTAAATCATTACTTGGTGTTTTGATTATTGTGATTAAATGGGCCCGTTAGATCATAGAAGCTTGTTGATTGTTGATTAGGATTATGAATGCTTTCCCAAATTCCAATAGTTGTAAGGTGAGGAGTTGTTCATATGTCTTGGTCAATTGCATGCTAGGATAGTTAGTGACAATATTCTTGCTTATTGTGTTGATCCATGTTCATGATGTCATGTTTAGCTTATCGGGTTATCTAGGGTTTAGTGTTTCGTAAGATTGCTTGCCTAATGATACTATTAATTAACCCTATTTGATAACTTTGCGGAAATCAATTCAACTGATTGCTTAATAATCTAATAATTGTTCTTTGGGATTTCATTTGATTCAGTCAAAGGTCCTTAGGGTTTGTTAGATGAATACGTTTAGAAATCAGTTTCCATAATCATGTTTATTGTCCATTGCTTGATGATTGTTGATGCATGGGATTCTTACCTAGGTAGATTCCTTCTCTATTTGGTACCGATCTTGTGTTTGGTTGCTTGTTTCTCGTTTACTTGCTTATTTTTTTTCTTAGTTTAATATTAGTTTAAAATTAGTTTAAAATCCCCCTTAAAACATTAATAATAAATAGTCGTGTCGTAAGCCGAGTCTAATTAGTTAATTAACGTAATTTATAGATTCCTGTGGGTTCGATATTCCGGACTTACTTAGCTTAGTACAATTGACCGGTTCACTTGCCGGTGTTTTGTTTAGTTGAGTCTTAGGTCTAGTTTTTATTACTTGTTTAATTTAGTTAATATTTAATTGACTGTTTTGAGCACATCAAACCACCTAGTCTTACACCAATTAAAATATTACCTTCCATAATCATCTTTCTTAACCCTAAAGAAAGCTTTTGCCTACATCATATTCATCTATTATCTAAGTTCACTCACTTACTCTCTACATTCATCTTCTCTCATGCACTGTCATCATGGCTGAAAACCCTAGAAACCTACAATTCAAGTATCCACATAACCTTTTGCCATATCTTATCACAAGTCCAGTATACCCTGAATATGACAATATGATTGCAACAATAACTAGAAGGTGATTCTTCAACATCATGACAATTAACCCTAATCTTTATCCACAAACTTTAAATGAGCTTTAGAAGAACGCTTCTATTCAATACGATGTGGATGAAAAGACACCATTGTTCATCCGGTCAAAGGTAGGTAACACAGAGGTATTTTCTCATCTTCACTCTTTTCTCAACATCTGGAGTTGAATGATGATGGCTTTCCTTCCAAAATTACTGCATCTGCACTAAAGCTTAAAATCATAATCATTAAGAGAGGATATTTGGGTTTTACTCAAAAGGCAACACTTTACAAAAACTTATTTCCCTCTCTAATGAAGTTTCTTTTTCATAGATTGCTTTAGTGTATGTCATGTAAAACAACAAGTTAGAAGGAATTGCCATTAAATGTTCGATATCTAGCATATTTCATTCTAACTAGTGAAAACTACTACTTTTCAAAATCAATCTTTGGTGATCTGGTTTCAAATATAAAAGCAATGAATGCACCAAAAAGAAAACCATTTTTAATGCTCCCAAGATTTTTATCGGTTTACCTCATGAAAGTTTTACCAAACGCAGACTTGATCCAAGGATCACCAGTCTAAATTCAAAGACTTAGAAATGAGATCTTTGCGAGAATGAAAGATCCCAAATATTCAACCTTGGTTGATGAGGATGAATCTGCTCAAACTACAAATGCTCCGTCAGTAGTAGTTACAGAAATAGAGCCCACTGCTCAAGGTGATAAGATAATCAACCTCATATCTTGAAACCCATACCTCCCACCAAAAAAGAAAACATCCAAGAAATCCACTAAAACCAAATCCTGAAAAAAAATCCAAAAAGGTAATTCAGAAAGATGAGGTGTCTGAATCACCCGTGGAAACACAAACTCCACAAAGAAAATTGACAGTTATTACTTCCTCACAACTTGTCACACCTCCACCCAAGCTAATTCCTCAGTCTTCCACACAAAAGAAAACTGTTGTAAGCACATGATACCCAAATCAAAGAGTTGAAGGACTAATCAACACTCCAACTCCAAGCCCTTCTACCAGGGCCACTTCTCTTTCACCTCATCGGATCATCATATTATACCATTAAAGAAGTTTTCAAGTACTTACGAAAAAGTCACACATCCCTGAACGCGTTCCTTTCTTTACCACATCAATTGAAAGGGAATTCACAGATAAAACTACTAATGTTGTGACAGGTATTACTATGCCATGGAAAGAATAGGTACATATCCCTATCACTACAGGTGATATGGATTTGGGAATAGGTTACTACAACTGTTGACACAATTGTCTCTCAGTTGGACAGTAGTTTCATCAATAAGACTCATGTCCTGGCAACAAATGCTAATATTTTGATATCTGATATAGTTGGAAGTCCCTAGTACCAAGAAAAGGGTGCATATGATCAATTTCAAGATGTAAATTTTGATTTTGATTCAAATACAGCTACTAAGGTAAAACTATCGATGACAGTACAACAGATGAGACTATTAATTTAGTTGATGCTAAAGTTATTCATGAATTGATAGATCAAGTTCAGAGGTTTAATTCTGAAGTCACAGAGCTCAAAATTCTCATCTCAAACATGGCTCAACCTCAAGTCCAACAAAACCATGATAATACCCAATTGTTGGCCTCCGTTCAGAGTGAATTCCAATCTTGCATACAACAACAAATCACTCAAAAGCCACCGGCCACTCAAAGCTCAAGCACTTAAGAGGGTATAACCACCTCTAACCTAGAGCTTGCTAAGATAAGATCCTTTATTAATTCTCAATTCCAAATATTTCAAATCATAGTCAACAATGATACTACCATGCTTAGAATCTCACTCAACACTCTTGCTAATGAATTAAGAAAACAAATGGTGGATCAAAGAAACCAACTGGCAGAACTTATTGGCATTGCTCCTCCTGCACCATGGTTTCCAGAGTAAGCTCAGGCTGGTGCTGATGCTACAAAGGGGAGAATGTCCTTGAAGCTTCAAGAAAGGCAGCTGAAAAGAAACCTAATGACAAAGCAAATAAAACTGCTGAACAAGCTGCTAAACTGAAAGAAATGTTGAAAAGGGAAAGTGAAGCAAAAGAGAGAGCATAGGTCAAACAACAAAGTGAAAAACCAGAAGAAACATGCCCTTCAATACAAAAAGGTTCAAGTCATTGTCCAAAGGTGGAAAAAACAAAGAAAAGACCAGTAGTTCTTAAAAATTGTTGATGATCAATAAGTTGTTACACATTCAGCAAATTCAAGACCAGTAGTTACCAAAACTATTGATGCTGCTATAGACCAAACTACTGGTGTTCCATAAGAACTAACAGTAGTTTCAAAGACTGTTGATGCACCCAAGGTAACACGAGAACCAACTAATATTGCAAAAGTGGTTGAAACATTGAAGTCAAAGCATACTCAAACAAAGGTCTCTGACAGTAGTTTGAAAAGAAGAAAACTCATCTTGCCTGAAGATGAAGATTCACCATCTACTCCACCTGCCAAGAAATTCAATCCAAAAAAAATGTTGAAGACTTAATCAGTCATCAAGAACAAGAGGCTACAAGAACATTGGAAAAAGCTGCAAAGAGGATGTTTGATGAAGAAGCTACAAGGGTATATCAAAAGGAGCTTTCGAAGATAATAGACTTGGAACAAGAGGCTTATGAGCTATGCCTAAAAGTCTCAAATAGACCAACAGCTGACAAACAACTATTGATAGAAGCCAAGAAAGGTTCTCTCATTTGGTTGAAAGAGCATGCAAAGTATAGAGTCACCCTCTAAAAATTCAAAGGGTGGACTTATGAAAAGCTGCAAGCCGAATGTGGAAGGATTGAAAGGCTTCTCAAACAAGACCCTAGTCATGATCATCCTAGACCTGACTGGGATTTAGTAAATTCTAGGATCTAAGAAGAAAAGTGAAGAGAGATCTTAAAATGAAAATTGAATTAGCTTAGGCTAATTTTCATTCTAGAAAAGAGACTGCCAGATAGGGAATTAAAGCTAATGGTTACTTACAGAGACCTTGTACAAGAAAAAAAAAAAGAATCCAAGTAAGTTCCTTGAACCCAAAGTTTTATCGACAATTAAACTCCCAAAAATGCAAAGACCTGTTCAAACAACTGCTTTAATTCCAAGCTCTGCATAATAAATCATAAATTCAAGACAGATAGCCCTGCAAGCCATAAGAGGAAAATTGACAGATAGCCCTGCAAGACACATAGATCAAAGATGGGATTTGTATATGATATTAATTTGATACATTCCTTGTCTTCATTATCAAATTTGGCCATTGCTACTGCTATTGCTCAAAACCAATCAATTCATAAAGTTATAAAATGGAGTAAAACAAAAAATAGCCCTGCAAGCCATAAGAGGACAATTGACAGATAGCCCTGCAAGACACATAGATCAAAGATGGGATTTGTATATGATATTAATTTGATACATTCCTTGTCTTCATTATCAAATTTGGCCATTGCTACTGCTGTTGCTCAAAGCCAATCAATTCCTAAAGTTATAAAATGGATTAAAACAAAAAATAGCTCATTTGTAACTTTGGAATTTGATTCTGGTAAAATACAAAGGGTGGATCTGCAAGATGTACCTATACTAGAAGAAGAGCTATTGAAAAGTTTGCTAGATCTTCCTTTGAAAATGGAAGATGATGCAGACATTGAGTTTCTAAAGTTCATCAAAGAATCACCCAAAAAAAAGATTGCCTAAATAAGACAATGGAGCAAAAAACATAAATGGTTTTGGCAACATCGGTTCAGGGAGGAGATTGTTGTACCCTGTAAAGAATTGATGACCAAATACCAAACAATTGATGGCTCAAATATAAGTTTTTCTCCATTATGATATTTTGACAACTATTGCTCTAAACTGCTGACAAAAGAACTGAAGATATAGCAGCTGCTCTACAAATTATTGAAGATTCAAACATCTGAAAGCAAACAACTGATGGTTCAAACATCTGTTGTTTAACAAACATCAGTAGTTAGCATATGATTCTCTATAGGCAATTATTTGTAATAAGTGTATCAGTAGTTTGTAACCGTTTTTCTTAGCTATCACTATCACCTTTAGCTCATCAGTAGTTTTACAGATGTATAAAAAGAAGAAGAGAGTCTCTTCTTTATTAACACTTTTCATGTCACAATACTCACCTGAATCGTGTACTTTTGTACTAGAAAATTTAGTGTGAATGATAAGCTAAGGTTGAGGGGGAACAATAGATTGTAATAATTCGATTATTACAATCTTGTTGTAGGTTGTAGTTTTGATAGAGCCCATTGCGCTCAAGGATTTGATTTTACAATATGTCATATTTCAAAGCTTGCTTGTAATCTGAACCTCTATTCTTTAGTTGCTTAGTTGTTGGTTTTTTACTCGAGTTCAGTGACAGATCCAGAAAGTTTATTCAGTGGAGGAAAAAATAGTCATTGAAAGAAAAAAAAAGTATGTAGAAAATTTGTTATTTGTTCAATTGTTCAATTTGTCTTTATGATCTTTACTGCCAAAAAACATCTCTCAGCTGCTAGCTTAAATAATTGTTACGCCAAAAGAATGAACCATACGAGTTCAAAGTTAACAAATCTTTCATCTTTTTGCACGCTACTAACTTATTATTAAGTTTACCGTGTAGTTTAGTTTTTATATTCTTTCTTATAAGTAAAACTTTAGGTTAAGTTTTAAATCATTTATTTTTTGTTACAATTATAAAATATCCACTATTGACTTTTACTCCTTGTGTGAACCGGAAAAAACAACAAAGACGGTGAATTTAGTTGGGCTTGAGCTGGGCCAGAAAGTAAAGAGCATGGATTAGGGGGCCTGGGAAAAATATTAACTATCATATTAAGTTATTGACAATTTTTGAAACAAAATACAATAAATTGGAAAATGTTGAGTGGGGGTGTATTAACCCCCCCCCCCCCCCCCCTTCAAGTCCGTCCGCCCGCCCATGCTTACGTATGCGATAAAAATATAAATAAAATTTATATTATATATATATATATATATATATATATTTATATAAAACAGCTATTTAGGTAGGAATTTTTAACTTATATATAAACTTTATATATTATAATATTTTAAAATATGCATAATCAGTTTTTGTTTTAACTCATTAAAAAAAATAGTAATTGACTATGCCTCGAAAAACAAAACTAATTAATTCAAAATATTACTTTAGATTTATTATTTATATATTATTGATATAGATATAACAAAAACAAAAAAAGGGATATTGAAAAATGTGCATACATAACCTGTCTCCCCCAAGACTTCCCTCTGCAAAACTCACTCGCCGGAATTTTCTTCGACAATATTGCTTCTTCTCCGTTATATCTTTTTTCCTTCTTCTTTTCTTAAAATATTACAGGGGTCGGTCTCAAAATTTTACAGAGGTCGATCAGGCTTTTCTCGTATATATAACACTAATATATTTTTTTTTCACAGCGACCCCTCTGGTGAAGGCGTAGGTCCGCCCCTGCGTTTGTGTACGAGTTTAGTCTTTGAGTTATGCCACATTATCGTTATGTTGAGGTCATTTAATAAATGTTATCGGTTTCAGTGCTTAGCGGACCATTGGCCTAATTTTCACTAGCCCAATACCAACCTATCAGGGCTAAAACCCTAAAACGACCTATAAAACGTGTTTTGACGACTGTTTTTTCATTCTATCAGTGAATTTGTATTTTCTATTCTTTTTATATGTGAAGTTTCTTTTTTATTTCTTTTGACCTTAAAGCAAAGGCTAGCACCAGTATTGTAAGTATTGTAATGAATCAAAATGATACGCGCCACCTTTAAAACGATGGGGTTGGTAAGCACTACTTTTATTCAAAAATATCTTTAACTAGTTGGATCACCCGCCATGATGCGGCGCGTTATCGATGACTATTAACGAACGTGGTTTACACGTCAATTGCTTGCATAATTAAAACAGTTATGTAGCGACCTTATAGCCCTTCCTAACATCATACTTGAGGGCCTTAGAAATTACAAAAGAGTAAGTTTGATATTTAAGACTCTTTAATACCACCAAAAGGAGATGTTTGTTATCTCCTGCCACAACATGCTGAGCCTGTTGTTATGGTGTTGCCAAAAACCATTGCGTCCTCTGCTTCTTTGATCTTGGATCGGAATGAAGTTTAATACACATTAAAACACACATGGGGGTGAAACAATTACTGCAGTAATCTTCATGCCACAATACCTCATAATGCCTTCAATCTTTTTTTATAAAACATAGTTGTGTTCATATACCGGTGTATGTAGCCTTTAACCATTACATCCTGTGTTATAAGCAATATATACCTTCAACTCTCCCTTGCCTGCAAATAATTCAAACCTATGTCATTTAACATCACCAAAGTGTAATGCTAATGGAACCTAATCTCATTTGTAAAAATAGTAAAAATTTTGATTTTTTACCTATCATATATGAATACTTCAGAGGTCGTTGAAGGTCTTATTCTCGGCTACACCATACCGTTGCCAGTTTGGTCTAGACAAGATATTCATATTACATATATGAGTTAGCAATAACTAAACGTTAACCGATACCGAACTAAAAACCAACGAAACTGAACCACAATTAACTAAAAGTCAGTTATCGTTTTCTTTGTAACCTCGGTTAACTGAAGTTAGCCCAACCAAATTAGACCATTCATATTTTATACATATTTGTAGTTTTTATTAGGGATGGTCAAGGTCCGGTTTGTAACCATGAACCCGTTCAGCGGTTGACTTTTCCAACTCTAGGTCATTCGGTTTCAAATTTCCAAGCTGTAGTGAACGGTTTAACGGTTAATATCGAAAACCGATCGTATAAAACCGGGCCTAACCGTAAGATTTTTCAAAACATTTTATTTTTATAAACTAATATATTTATATATATATATATATATATAAACTTGTATATGGTGTACTAAATTTATTAGTATGCTAGATTTTTCTACTACAACTCTGGCCTTTAAAAAGGGGGTTTTTTTTCATTAGCAATTTAAACTTTGTAGAGCTTAAGGGCTAAAAAGTAAGTTAACATCAGCAGATAATTATTATCTTATGGATAGATTGAATCCATAGATTGTAGCTCCCCATATCAATTTAATTATGTGTGTAATCAATTTATAACCTATGATGTGCAAACAACTTTATTGAAATTGTAGCCCGAGTTTGATTTTGGTAGTTAACCGAACCAAATATCGACAAATTAACCGAATTACTGAACCAGTTAACTGAAAACCTATTGGTTAATTCTGTTGAGGTTCGAACCGAACCATGCACACCCACAATTACATATAGTACAATATGAAATAGATTTCTTACCTGTTTTGCAGAAATCTAAATGGCCAAATATGTTCCTTTGCAAATTTGCAAGCTCGTATGACAACAAACACATCCAGACCATCAACCTGCACAATATTATTAAGAAATTATCAATGAACAATTAATAAACTTTATCTTCCATCAAGATATACAATGAAAAAACGAACCCAATCCTGGAGCATAAGTTAACAAGTTGTAATAAACAGAACTCTTTTCATATTTATTTCTCGTGTATTTGGCCAATTTTTGGATTGTGACGAACTTGAAACAGGAAAACTTATCATGTCAAGGCATGTGGCTTTTGATGAGTTTCATTTTCCTTTTGCATGTACCATGTTTTGACCATCATTGTGTTCATCTGCATGAGAATTATGAATGAACAAATTGATGAAAATATGAAGACAACACCAAAAACCAAAACCAAAACCAAAACCAAAACCAAATTACATAGCAGTAACATAAAACATCTAGTCAAAAACAATAACTTACGTAGATAGTATTAAACGTCCACAATAATGAGCCATTGAATTTTAAAATTTCAAAAGGATGAGGCAACCTGCATACATAAATATTATGAATTACTCAAAAGTGATGCTTGCACATGTATACTCCTGCCTAATTTTACTCAATTTCAACCCTAAATTATGCGATCGTTTATAGATACAATGTTATATTCAAATAAAAATCAACAATTTAACAAAAAAAAGATTAATTTACCAAATTGGCTTGACCGTCCATTGTTACCCACGGCGGTCGTCGTTGTGGCCCGATCGATTAGGGTTCTTCGACTTCAGGAGTCGAGGCCTTAACAGCCACCACATCCCCCACCAGAACGCCACCTATGGTTATGAAATGTAACCCGGAGACAGTAGCCGGAGTTGCAGATGCCGCCCCATTCAACCACTTCCACCAACGCTACCTAGAAAATGATGAGTATCTAGTTGATAGTTGATACAAATTTAATAACAAATAAGATGCTTGATAGGTAATGTTTTAGTCTTTTAGAGGATTTAAACTTCATATGATCAGTTTTTGCAAAAGGAAATTCTTTATAATTATATCAGTTTTTTAATCACACGTTTCTTCTTATTAAATGCTGGAAATGTAATAGCGACATAACATGCATGTTTTTATTTTTCATAGAGTAAATGATGCATAAAGTCTATACCCAAAATAGTATGTATAAGTGCATTCTCATTTATTTTTATATATTTAAATTTAAAATTACCCTAAACACGTACATTGTATTTTTTTTCTCTTTTTTAATTAAATAATATTTTTTATAACTTTATCATTACATTTTCACTTTCATTCACTCACAACCAATTTTAAAAAATATTATAAAAATTTTAGGGTGAACAATAACTCTTCAAATGTACCGAAAAATCAAACATTTTTTTCCACTCTACTCACAACACAATAAACCACTCTCTATGCTATATAAATTTCACTCACTAAATTTGATGGACATGCTTTAATTAATGCTCTCAAATATTTTTAATCTTTACAACAATATTTTCTAAGGGTTACTTCTGAAGCTACACCGTTCCTTCACAATTTGAAAAATTAAGTTACAATAGAATGAAAAACAATTAATACAACTTTATAGGAATTAAAGAAGCAAACTACAATTGAAATAAAACAAACACGAAGAAACGTATAGAAGAAAAGATACCGAGGCCCATGTTAAACATGGTTTTTTTAAACATATTTCACATCTTATTTGAAAACCTGTCTAATTTGTTCCATGGTACAACACAAAAGGCCATTAGCACCGAGTATAGTAGCTCACCGACTCTGAAAAAGAGTTCAAAGTCTCAGCTATTGGAAATATCACAATAGTATAGTTTTTGACACAATCAAAAGGCGGTAAAAGTGTGAGTATGGTAAATTTTGCTTCTAAGCAACCTTCTAACCGTTTTTTTCTATGTATTACAAAAAGGTAAAGACTAATCCAAAGTTTCACTAATATTAAAAAAAAATCATAAAATAGTAATATTATTTAGTAAAGTGATTTAAGAATATTCTAAATGTACGTGTTAATTAAGAGAAAATGCACAAAATAACCATTTTGACCAAACACATTTAAAGACTAGCCATTTATTTTAAAAATTTTCAAAATGGCCATTCGAAAACAGTCAGACCGCCCCATATGTAATAACATCCGCCTGATTTATGATCCAATAAAATCCTTTCACGTGTTAACAAGATTGATTGATCCGATTTTTTTTGTAAAAATCCGACTGTTTTTAAAAAAAATCCGACCAAATTTTATGTGACCTTTTACCATGTCGAGAAGAAGAAGAGGAATAACAATGTTAGAGAAAAAAAGGGTTATATTAATTTAATTGGTCATAGATTATATATTGATTGGGAATCGAGGGAATAATGGAGGTTATATTAATTTAATTAATTTGGCCGGAGCTTTTAAAAAACAGTCAGACTCAGATCAACCATTTTTGTTTTAAAAACGGTCGAAAACCATTTTGATTACGTAAACATGACATGCTTTTATTGGTTGATAAAAAGAATCGGTGTGTCAAAACTAACACGTCAGTCCGACGGTTTTTGGGTGATCATTTTTTATATTTAGATAAAGGGTAAATCTTAGAAGATGGGTAGTCAAAATGGTCATGTTGAGAATTTTTCAAGCGATTCAACCTTCAGTATGGTTCAATTCTTAGAAATCTTCTTGTAAATGGTTAAACTTATTAATGCTAACTGAACATATACGCAACTTGGATCGTAGTCATTGTCAAGGGCATAACTTTAGTGTAACCCGTGGGGTCTTCGCTCTTCTCTTTTTGTTAGGTAGTGTAAATTTACCGTTTTCGTCCAATAATTTTTATACGTAGTGTAAATTTACCAGTTTTTATTCAAAAGTTTTGAGACCAATCTCCCTTAATTATAATTTTTTTTATACTTATTGAGTCTGAGCCACGTACGTTAATTATTGTTCAAGGTTCTTCACTTTTCATTATTTTTTTCACAATTAAATAACAATACGGAACCATTTATTCAGTTGAGACTTCTAGTTAGAATAAGTCGGTTAGTATGTCAATTGCCATGACATGACTAAGGAAATTCAGATAAGCAATTACTCCGCTATATTATCACGTTATATTATCTCATCCCTCATTCTCATCGACGTTTTCTCTTCCGCCATGGCTGCCACCGACTCCTTCCACACAACAGATGGCCATGGACCGCGATCAACCGCCTTCCAGATACATCTTTAATAACACCACCAAATTTGGCCCTTTAGAAACCTCACCACCTTTTGCTCCGGTGCCAGTCATTGACATTAGCCGTTTGTATTCATCTAGCAAACAAGGTGATCAAGTAACCGAACTAGACAAACTTAGAATAGCACTCACTACTTGGGGTTGTTTTCAGGTCTAAATATTTCAAAGCCCTTAATTTTCTTCTACTTTGTAGCTAGTAATATGAAATTAAAGGTTTCTTGATATACATGGTTTTTGTGTTCAAAACCAGGTTGTTAATCATGGGCTTTCGGATTCGTGTCTTGACAACGTTCGACGGGTGACCAAACAGTTCTTCGATCTTCCATTGGAGGAAAAAAGTAAATACTTGAGAGAAACCGGTTCTTTTGAAGGTTATGGAAATGACGTGTCGTACTCTGAGAATCAAGCTCAAGATTGGTGTGATCGCCTTTCTTTTATGATTCTCCCGAAAGATCAAAGAAAACTCCGCTTCTGGCCCGAAAACCCTTCAAATTTCAGTTCCGGTGACGGTCTCAAGGCCAACATTAGAGTACTAACGTGTCCCTGAGTAAATCGAGTGGTGCCAGGGTTTGGTTCCCAGACCTCCACAATAGATTCGCACCTCCTTACCACCGAGGCACTATATATTAGGTATAGGGCTTTAACTATTATTATTACATATATAACATTTAGTTGCGTGTTGTGTAGGGAAACCGTAGATGACTATTCTTCAAAGATCAGCTCTATATCTGTGGTCATATACGAGGCGATGGCGAGATGTTTAGATTTGGAAGAAAGTTGTTTCTCAATACATTTTACTGAAGAAGAGGATGTTTTACACGGGCGGTTTATGTTGTACCCGCCATGTCCAAGCCCTGATCAAGTGCTCGGTCTGAAAATTCATTCAGATAGATCCGGGATTACTCTTATATTACAAGATCCTGTAGTTGAAGGGCTTCAGATTCTGAATGACGAAAAATGGTACATGGTTCCTGTGATACGCGATGCCCTTTTCGTGAATCTCGGTGATCAAATGCAGGTGATCGACTTAATTTGTTGCAATTACAAAATACTCATTTCAAACTACATATGTCATAATAATAATAATAATAATAATCCACTAATTAAGTATATGTTGCAATTATACTTTGCAGATTATGAGTAATGGGGTTTTCAAGACCTCAATTCACAGGGTGGTGACAAACAAGGGGAAGGAGAGAATATCTGTGGCTATGTTTTCGGAGCCCGGCCTGAATAAAGAGATTGGCCCGGTGGATGTTTTGGTCGATGAGAAGAGGCCTAGGGTGTACAAGACGGTGAAAAACTATGCCATCTTTAATCAGGAAAGTGCTCGAAAAGGCATTACTGGTCTTGATGCTCTTAAAATTTGATTAAAGCTCTTGTAATATACATAACTTATGGACTATTTGTAGAATTTGTGAGTAATAAATAAAGCTCTTTGATGTGGTTGTAGATTCATTCGTGTTTAATATATATTATTATTATTAGATTTTATCCCTGTTTTTACATTATTCGTTTCTAATATTAATATAATTTTTTGGATTTTAATTTATTTATTGTAAGGAAGTTAATAATATATATACGATTTGATGATAAAATAACTTTTACAAATAAATGATATGTTATACCTGATTTAAAAACTATTTGGTTTTAGTGAGACCCATGATCCGCTTATTACTTTTTACTATAAAATTGTTTTCTAATTATAAATAATATCTTTTAAAAAAATTGGATATTAGTTTTTACTGCATCTCTAATTTATATAATTTTCATATGAAATATTTGATAAAATTAATTGTTAATATAATGAGATGTTACAACACATTTACGATCTATCTGGGTTTGATGAGACCCATACCCATGAATTCGAATCAAATACATAAAAATCTTTATTTAAGAGTTAAGTAATATAGTGACTTAAAAGAATTTAGAAAAGTTTCGTTTATATATATTTAAGATATTATTCTTTTTTTGCTATATCAAATTGTTTCCCTTTCTTGTTTCATATAATCCTTTGTTGTTTTCTTTTATCAGACATAGAATTTACCCGATAATCGTGATGAGCTGAAGTGGCTAGCTACCGTCGATAATAACATCAACACCACCAGCCCTCCATGTTGCCATGTTGGTACCAAGAAAATTGTTTCTCGATCGGTAACCCTTTCCAGATTGTTCAGAGGTTTTCAAAATGCAATTTTATATTTAGTTATTACACATTATCATTATGTTTATCTCATTCTTTTTGTTGTGTTATTACGAATGTTTTACGTTAGTGGTAGGCATGTTTAGTTAATTACGCATATTATTACATGCATAATTGAAAAAAAAAACAGAAATAACCATGCATAACAACTGAAAAAAAAAAAAGAAAATACAATACAATCAAAAAAACAAACCCAAACAAATATACTTACGGTTGAGTTTTTCTACAAAGTGTAACAAAAAGAAAGATGAGAAGTCATAATTGATTGTCACGTGTCAAGTATGGACTAAAGGAAGAATGATGATATAAAGAGAAAAACACATATTTTCTCTAGTCACGCGCAATGCATATGCCAATTCTCCCACCATTTTAAAACGTTTATAACTTTTTCGTACGATAATTTTTTTTTAAAGTTCACCATTATAACAAGTGTTTTTTTATCTTTAATATGAGTGTGACTATGTTTTATAAAAATATTACACAATGATAAATGCAATGATAAAATAACAACGTTATGTAAGAGCATTCTCATCCGGATCTTCATCCCCATCTTTATAATTACACTACAAAACACTATATTTCTCTTTCCTGTTCAATTAAATAATATTACTTTATACCTTTATCATTACAGTTTTCTCTCTCCCCTACTCACAACCAATTCAACAAATATTAAAAAATAAAAAGGGACAAACAAAGTTTCTCCAAATTTACAAAAAATCACTACATTTTCTCTCTCCACCCTATAATTTACACTCTCAACCACTCAAACCTCACCCTATAATTTACAAACTCTCCTCACACTAATATAGGAAATGGGTTGGGAATGCTCTAATACAAAAACACAATGATGAATGGATATTACACAATAAAATAAAACGTAGAACACAATGGTGAACACATATTACTAAATGATCTGAAACGTAAGCCACAATAGTTTATACATAAGACACAATAGTCTGAATATAATAAACAATGATGATTAGAAAGGCACAATAACGAGCAAAAGACAAAATAATGAGCATAAAGACAAAATGACATAACTTTTGTTTTAAAGTTTATCTTTAATATGTGTAACAATTGAGAAATACAATGACCATAGCCTATAACACAATGTAAAAAACTTAATTAAAAAACACTATGACCAACTAATAACACTATATATAAAAACCCACTAATTTTTTTTTTTTGAATTTTTCTCATCAATATGATACTCATATTAAAGATTAAAAACGCTTTTTATTATTGTGAAAATTTTTTATTAATAAATATTATCGTATGAAAAAGTTATAGACGTTTTAAATTGATGGGGAAATTGGCATGCGTCTTGCATGTGAAGAGAAAAAATCAACAAATAATGACAATTCCATATATGTCATTTCCATCACAACCTTTAAAATTTAAGATTAATGAATTATAATACTTATCACACTTCTCGTTTTTTTTTTCATTTATATTTTAATCTAACCCAATATACTTACTCATTAAAAACATAATATCTAATCCATAAGGGACTTGAGGAAATAAATCTTGATTTGGACAGAGAAATATATTAGTTCAATATTAGAGCATTCACATCTAATCCATTATCTTCAAAACTAAAATTACAATAAAAATCACTATATTTTCTCGCTCATTTCAATTAAATAATATTTTTTATAGACAAAATAGCAAAAGACGTCATTTATGTTTGGTCAAATTTTCAATGGACGTCCTTTAGCAAAATAAATGGCAGAAAACACCCTTTACGTTTAAAAATTCTATCACGTTTTTGGTCCAAACCCAGTTAACTTTTCTTGTTTAATCTGGTCAGGTGCAAGGCACGTAGGGGCATTTTTATAAATTTACACATTTAATAACTATAAATAAAAAACAAATCTAAAATGCTCTCTCTCTCTCTCTCTCTCTCCCCCCCCCCCCCCTCCCCCCAATACCACCACCACAATCCCCAACCAAACAACTGGTATCACATCTGCAAACTCCGTCACCCACTTCTACAACCTCCACTACTGCCACCACACCAGCCTAACCACCATCTACCCCGATGAAGATGGCGACACCGAAGACGATGGCAAAGAATTAAATCATCTCACCGGAAACCATTCACTGAAAAATCATTTTTTTTGCTGAATCTGAGTGCTTGAAATGGTACTTGGGCTGTCGGGAATTCTTGTGCTGGTCTCACTCTATCATTCCCCTAAACTATTGTGTCTTGAAATTGCCATTTCTTGCCGGAAAATGATGATGTCAGTAGTCGGAACCCTAGTTCGTGGGCCAGAATAACGACGACGTGATTCTGGTCGTGAGCTTGATTCAAGTACTAGACGGCATCAAAGATGCATCAATGTCTCCAGCAACCATTTCAGATCACACCACCACCAAATTTGTTTTTCCCCTAGCCGCTGGAAAATCAAGAAAGTAGTTGGCCATTTTTGGGTATCAGCGATGACATCTATTTTAGGGTTCGATTGGGTGAATCAGATGTGATGATATTTTAAGTCTTTTGTTTGTCTCCAACCCACCCTTCTAGTGCTACGAAATCTAGGGTATGTGGAAGATATATGTTTGTGTCTTTGGCCAATATTTCTCAGTTTTTACCAAATGGCAGGTGGTGGGAGGTGGCGACGGTCGGTAACATGTGGAGTTGGTGGTGGTCCGGTGATGTGTAAGACATGGAGATAAATATAGTAGAGAGGGGGGTGGGGGGGGAGAGATAGATTAAAGAGAGAGGTGATTTTATTATTTTAAATGTATTTTTTTAGTTCTAAATTCCTAACTATTAAATAAATGTATAAATTTACAAAAATACCCTCATGTGCCTTCACATGACCAGATCTAACGAGAAAAGTTAACTGGGTTAGGGCCAAAGGACACAACGTGATAGAGTTTTTAAACGTAAAAGATGTTTTCTGCCATTTCTTTTTGCTAAAGGACGTCCATTGAAAAATCGATCAAACATAAAGGACGTATTTTGGTATTTTGTCGTTTTTATATCTTTATCATTACCATTTCTCTTTTCTTCACTCACAACCACTTTCAAACTATATTAAAAATTATATTGTGTGGACAGTCCTTTTCAAATATACAGAAAAATCATTGCATGTCTCTCTTCTTCACTCACAACACCCTAAACCACTCCCTACATTATAAAAACTTCACTCACATAATATGATGGATTGAATGTGAATGCTCTTATACAACTCTTTTAACTCGTTTACCTCCATATTTATGTATCAACAATAAAAACACAGTACGGTTTTGGAATTTGGATAGCGCTATCAAACATTCCGACAAGCAAGTTAGTAATTCCATCCCTCCTATTCATATTAAATTACACCTTATTAAAATTTATCAATTAAATATCACAACAATTTGCATCCACTTGGATCCGATCTTGAATCTTTTCATCAAAATTTCCTTAACTTAATGTTAAGAAGATGAAAATGAAGAACATTGTAAAGGACTAAAAAAATTGTGGTGTTAAAAGGCTTATAAAACACAATACGATTAAAAAAAGGATAAAATGAAAATAATTGAGTTACTCTATAAATGCTTAAAAAATGAGAAGTATGGGAAGCTATAATTGATTGATATGTTTCAAGTGGGACCAAAAGGGAATTACAACATAAAACTAATAAAACATATTATCTCTTTCTACATGCAATACACATGTCGATTCCTCTATCAATTTAAAATGGACATAATAACAAAAGACGTCATTTATGTTTGGCCTGATTTTCATTAGACATCATTTATCGAAACAGATAGCAGAATACATAATTCATGTATCAAATCCCTTTCAACTTACGTCCTCACTAACTTAGTTAAAATTTTCGTTAACATTGGTCAAGTGCTTTGCACATGAGTGTAATACGGTCATTTTACCCTTTAAAGACTATTTATGTAATTAGATTAAAGATTGCTTTTTAAGTAAAAAAAGGACTTTTATTTTTTAATAAAATAAAAAACCTCTCTCTCTCTCTTTCTCTTTCTTTCTTTCTCTCTCTCTCTCTCTCTCTCTCTCTCTCTCTCTCTCACACACACACCTCTACCATCCCCTCCTCATAATCATCTTCTTCATCACCACCAAAACCTGTTTCCCGGTGACCAACTCCCACCCACATCGGATTAGACCAACTCCCATCCACAACCACCAACTCCCAGCCACCCAACATATACCAAAACCCGTTTTCTGTTTCCCGGCAATGGCCAAATCCCACCCACAACCACCAACTCCCAGCCACCCGCCGCCATCACCACTCACCGCCACCACCTACGTCTGGGAAAGCAACGAAACTGAACCGTCATTGATTAAGATTAGAAATGAAGACGAATCAAGTTTAAAAACCTTATATCTAAATGGATGAATCACACCAAATCAAACCTGAATCGAAGAAAAATTACACCTGAATCAGAATAAATCGAAGTTTATTTTATGAACCAGATATAAGAGAGCCAAAATCATATTTGAAATTTAGGGTTAGACACCGTCTACTTCGGCAAACCCTCTGGCGACGAATGAAATTAGGGGTTTGATATATATATGTGTTTGAGTTTATGGTTGTTTGGTTCCTGATTGTAACGACGACAGGTGGGGAGTGGTGGTGGTCGAGGTGGTTATGATTGTTTGGTTCTTGATTGTGGATATAATAGAGAGAGAGAGAGAGACGAAAGATGATGATTTGCAGGAGAAAGAGATGGGGAATTTATTTTATGTATTTTTATCATCATCGAGGTGGTTAAGAAAACATGTAAAATTACAATATTGCCCTCATGTGTCTTGCATATATTCAGATTTAACAAGATAAATTAACTGGGTTAGTGTCAGAGGACGTAAGTTTAAAGGAATTTGATATATGAATTATGTCTTCTGCTATTTGTTTCGATAAAGGACGTGTAATGAAAATCAGACCAAACATAAAGGACGTCTTATGCTATTTTGTCTTTAAAACGTCTATTACTTTTTCATATAATGTTTTTTTAAAAGAAATTCCACCATAATAACAAGTGTTTTTTTATCTTTAATACGAGTGCGACTTTGTTATATAACAATTAAAACAAAATACGTCATTGTTTCATTCTACGTGTCATTGTGTCTTTTTTTCCGTTAACGTGTCATTCTACTCATCATTATTCTTTTTAATTATTGTGTCTTTCTACTCATCATTGCCTTTTTTTTTGTTATTGTGTCATTCTACTCATTATTGAATTTATCAACTAAAGAAATTTAACACCGTTGTGTAATCCAAATATGTAAATATAATGATAAAATAACAAGTTATCTAATACATAAAATACAGTAATGAATATATATTACATGATAACCTGAAACGTTAAACACAATGGTAAATACGTGTTACACAATGACCTAAAACGTAAAACACAATGGAAAACACATACTAAAGAATGACCTGAACGTAACACACAACGAACCTAATACTCTTTTTCCCAAATTAAGTGAACGTCACATGTCAATCCCAGACAAAATATAATGAACGTAAACACAATGATTTATATAAAAACACAATGACGAACAAAGAAAATGATTAGTAGAAAGAAACAATGACGAACAAAAAGACAAAATAATTTAATTACTGTTTTAAGGTTTATTTTTAATATTAGTAACAATTGAAAAACACGAATACCAAAACCTATAACACAATGCATAGAAAACCCAATAGAAAATACGATGAGCAACTAATAACATGTCACACCCTCAAATTTTCACTAACAGTTATCGTGAGACGTGTGACGTACCAGGATCTAGCAACGTGTCATATTGAAACAACCATTTATTAATGTAAAAACCCCATTTATTGTTACTCAGTAATTTTTGAGAAAGTACTGTTACAACATATGTTGCTTTTGTGGAAGCGTGAAACAAGTAATAGTTCCAAATTACTAGAGTACAATTTAGACATCCGGACACTATAATTCATGAAGCCCAAAACATGCTTAGTTGTTTAATGAAAGCCATGCAACTATGATGCAGTACTAACACATGATGTGAATCTTAGTTATCTGAGAAAGACTTACTAAAAGGGTCAACACAACGGTTGGTGAGTTCACTAATTAATTACTCTAGATATCATGATACAATAGTGCAGGGTTCATCACGACCGAAGCTGACATGTGTTTATTTGTACCCCCTGCCCCGCCAAACATTGTCGGAACTTGGCAATGTGTTTAGGTCAATGAGCACCCATTCGACCTCTAGTCGAGTTTTAGCGCAGGTGGGGTAAGCCAAACCTAATAGTACTACTTAGGTAGTGTTTGGTATGAAGATATGAATGGTAGAATAAAATGAATCATTCCACATAAATGCAATAAAACATGTTTGGTTTTCATGCATCAGTGAAATAAATCCTTCTAAAAGAATGTAATTCTTTCCTTTTTTAGTAATTTTTATTTTTTAAGAAAAGTTTTTTTTTTCCATTCCTTCAAAGAAGGTAATGAAAAAACGTCAACAACAACTATTATTATTATTATTATTATTATTTTATTATCATTACTATTTTTTGTATTATAATATAACTATTCCTATATAATAATTATTACTCCCTCTACTTATTGTCGAAAACAATATGTAGTTTATTAAACAAAATAATAAAAAATAATAATAAAGTGTTGGCAATTTCTTTCCTACATGATAACTAAACAAGACAATGGCATGTTAATAACAAGACAATGGAATGTTAATGATTCATTTCTTTCCTTTGTCAATTTCATTACACTGTCCATTTCATTCACTCATTCAATCCATTACCTTATACCAAACAGACCCTTAATATTACCTCGCCAGTTAACCTTAGTATATGGTTCGATGTGTGTGATGACTTTCAGTTGGTAATTACACTAACTACCCATGAGATAAAACAGTCTCACAATATCCAAAATGTTTGTGCATGCCCCCCTGCCCCCCTCCCCCCCCCCCCCCACTTTCCCAAAATAAAAATAAAAAATAAATTTTAAAGAAAAAGAGAGAGGTCATGAAACTCACCTCAAAAGCACGCTAATTAAGTAAAGTCAACATTTTATGCAGAAAGTCTCATACGTATATCTTAAAGTATACAAGTACGCAAGTACACGTGTAGTGGTTTCTCGAATCCCTAGTATCCAAACAATCTCATTGTTTATTAGTGTTTGACCAGTTGACTTTTTTGACTTTGACCAAAGTTACTTTTGTTGACCTTTGACCAAAAAGTCTAAGTTTTGTTGACGTTTGACCAAAAAGTCCAACTTTGTTTACCGTTAACCAAAGTTTGACCGAGTTGATCCAAAGACTCGTTGATGACTTATAACCGAATATATTAGCTTATAATTGATAAATGTCATTTCTATTTATATGTTTATCAATAATGCATGGCATATGTACCAACTCACTTTTCATTCAACAATCATGATAAAACTAAGTGTTCACCACAATTCAATATTTGAAACAAGACTAACCATTTAGTCAAAGTAATTCCTAAATTTCATATCATGTTCTAATCATCAACTAAGACAATTAGTGAACAAATAACCATAAATCTCATCATATAGCATGCATACTAAAGATGAATTTCAAGGCAAATTTTAATATATTGAAACGTATTTTTCTAACCCATTGAGTTAAATTATAAAATTTTTACCACAATAAACTAATGGCTTAAATTGATCAAGCTATTTTTGTTATATTTCTCCAATGTACATAAAAATCATGAAAATTCATACAATACAACAAGGTACGTGCAGCTATTTCAGTGCGCCACGTAAATTATTAATTTAGTTAAAATTCCATGCAAAACCAAATCATGAAAGGCCAATTGGGTTATAATCATAACGCAATTCATGATCTTCCAGAAGTAGAATCAAGCCAATTGGCTTTGCCAAACTCAAGATATGTGGTCGGTAATCTAGACCACAATGCAAGTTTTCGAAACAACCTAGACATTTTAACTTGTAAAATCATAGAAACTATTCAAAATTCGTCCAAAAATTACAAATATTATCTTTCTAAAAACTAGACTCAAGATAGTATAACTAAGCATCAAATACTTGAATCAAAGTTTCATACTTTTAGGAAGTGTTTACGAAATTAATTTAGGTAAGGTTACTAAGAGAACTACTTGACAATTGAGAACTTTGACAACCATTTTTTACCACTAAAAAACCTCAAAAAAAAAAAAAACAAAAATATTAAATAAATAAAAAAACCAAAATTCTAATATTTCATTCTCGTTTAAAAAAAACTAACTTCGTATTATACACATTTGTATAATTTCATTTAATCTCTAGTTACATAATGTAATGTACATTATCATTTACCTTAAATTGTACATATGTGTATAAAACCATGTATGTACATATATGTATAATTTAGCTAAATCAAGACGGTTTTTTTATAAACCGGGATGATAAATAAGAATTTTGGTTTTTTGCATTTTTTTGTTTTATGATTTTTTTTATTTTCGGGGTTTTTGTGGTTCAAAATGGTTCTTATGGTTCTCAATTTTCAAATAATTCTCACATGATCCTGATCCTATACATACACACTAGTATAAATGATCCAATACAATAATCTCTTATCGTTCATTACGTACACGACACCCTCAACCCTAGATTTCAAAAATCACGCGGTGGAAAATTTCTAAATTATTTCAAATCGTTTCCATCCCAATTAACCGTTGCGTCGATTTAACCATCATTGATGCCATTTGCAGACACATACTTCAGTTAAATTGAATTGAAATACGCCATTTGCAGAAACCCAGTTGCAGACGTTCCATATTTGTTCATATGATGGAATCTATGATCAAATTGACGGTCGATTGACGTTTGTTTGATGATTACGAAATTATATGAAGTGATTTCAGTGTTCAATTTCATGTTACAGAAATTTAATTTTATATATGAGCTTCTGAACGTTTAAAGATTTGTTCAAGTTATGTTACTGGACGTTTAAAGGTCTGAACTTCAAAACTTAAACGTTCAAGTTTTTTGGCTGAACTTCTAAACTTTTTGAATAGAACTTCTAAACTTTTTTCCTGAACTTCTAAACTTTTTTGAATAGAACTTCTAGACTTTTTAAATAGAAATTCTAAACTTTTTTGAACAGAACTTTTAAACTTTTTAAATAGAACTTCTAAACTTTTTTAAATAAACATTTAAACTTTTTGAATAGAACTTCTAAACATTTTGAATAGAACTTTTAAACTTTTTGAATAGAACTTCTAAACCTTTTTGAATAGAACTTCAAAACTTTTTGAATAGAAGTTCTAAACTTTTATAGAACTTTTAAACTTTTTTAAATAGAACTTATAAACTTTTCACATAAACTTCTAAACTTTTTGTTCAGAACTTCTTAACCAACTGTTGTGAACTTCTTGGAATTTTTTTCTGAACTTCTAAACTTGAACGTTTAAAGGTGTTCGTTTTGGCCAGAACGTTTAAATGTACATTGTGTCTTCAGTTTTGTTCAGAACGTTTAAACGTAATATTTTGAATCCAATCAGAGCTCAATTAAGTTTATTATTTCTGCAATATCATAATCGTTTGATGAATCTAAATCCTTCTACACATCAAATCGATTGATTAAATCATCATTTTTTTGATCAATTTGAAGATTTTTCTGAACTTCAACGTCGTTCTTTTTTTATTTTGGTTTTTAACTTTTGAGATTTCAAAATTTATGCTTTGATTAGAGTTTAAAAATTGGATAAGATAAAGCGAGAAGTTTAGAATTTGGATCAGAATCATTTTGTAATCGATGAATTTGATCATGAACTAGTTTTTGGGTTATTTACGATACTGCCACTGCGTTTTTTGTAATCTGACGCTCTGGAAGTTCGCATGCATAATGTACGATAAGCCATTATTGTACAATATTCACCATCTATATATATATTTGAATAAACTAACATACAATAAGATAGAATATTTTTAGTGTAAAGACGAAGTTAGAATGGTATTCATACCACTGGACTAGCTAGGTGAAGATTTTAGTGACAAAATGAAGATGAGTTTGAGCACTAGCATTTAAATCCAACTCCTAGAACTTTAATATACTTCTTGCGCATGATTACACCTTCTTGAACTTTCTCACACCATATTAATGTCTTGTGGTAAAGTCAAGAGATGATTATAATGAGATTTAGTATTTGAGTCTGGTTTCTATTTGGATAGGATAGAAAAGGAGAAAGATTTAGTGTGTGTGATTGTAGAAACCGAAGGGTAGGGGTGTGGAAGTGGCGGACACTCAAAAAGAATAGGAGAGGGAGAGAATGTAAACTATTTGCTTGAAAGAGGGTGTTTGTGTCACACCCCAACCTACAACGGAACATGTCGGGGCGCGACAATGATTGTATCATAGTTCAGAAGACACTAAGTAAAATACACGTGTCAATATCTAAATTATTCATTCATATATCAAATTTCAAAAGCACAAATATTGTCTCAAATATACCGTTACAAATCAATAATTCAAAGCATAAATAACTTACAACAAAAGTGTTCTTCATTCATCAAAGCAACCTAAGGTATCATCTAACTTCCAATACTTGATTCATCCGATAAAGCTACATGCGTTATGCGTGAGAATATATATTTTTGTCAATATAAAGTTGAGCAAGTAAACCACAGTTTGTGAGTATATATAATACTAAAGGACAACTTCATGCAACAATCGTAAATTACCACAACTAGTAACAATAAATAAAAGTTGTCTTTTCAACCGAATTGCATTGATAACGGTTTACTATGACGACGTATGATCATACTAATGAGGACGAGGATGAGGTACCAGCCAACATAAATTAAACACATAGTCATATTCGCACATAACAACTAATCAAGCAATTTCAATTATGCATATAACGAAATTGTAGTGAAAACAATAAGTTGATTTTGAACGCATAATGCCCCCAAAATTTGTAAAGCAGTAAAAAAGGGGATGTGAATTTACTTACCTTATCGAGTTGGATTAATGAGGAAGAGATAACAAAATTATGATGAGAGCGGTTGGATTCCACGTGGTTTACCGACAATGATTCCTATTTATTAAAAATCGTGTTAAGCAACTATAATGAATTGGAAAAGGAGAATATGACGGACTCGGGTCTCGTTAAGTTACGACATTATTATTATTATTATTATTATTATAAGGTTGAATAAATAACAATTATTAGGTATGATAGCGTATATTAACGGAAACGTTAGACGAATACATATATTTGAACATCTAACATAGATCGGTTTATTAAGTGAGTGTTAAAAAGTTTAGTTTCTTTTTCCTTGTATACGTGTAAAAGAAATGGGGTTTTTAAGGTTCGATCTTTTTTTATAAGATCATACTTATTAGGTGATAATAATGTGTGATAAAGGTAATAGAAGAAAAAAAAAGGTTTAAAAAAATATACCAATCCGCGTCCAAGGGGGTTCGAACCCGCGGCTGGCTGGTTCTAAGTGTTTTAAACAAACACGCACCAGCCATTGGGCTGGTGCCTTAACTTGTGAAAGATGATGAGTTGTAAACATTATACACAAATTTAAAACTTGAACCCAATTCAAAGATAAACCCTAGATCTGAATCTATCCAGTTGATCAACAAATACCCTCTGTTAATCGAATTTGACAGAGGGCTTTCACTAAGCGATGAATTTGAACTTAAAGCAAATAAAAAGTACCTTAATTAAACACGAATTGAATAAGGTTTAGGAGTTAGCGTTTGCGGCTCTAGCACGACTTCGAATTTGATCTTACGCTACTTATTTGTTGAAATTAAGTTAGGGGTTTGCGTCGACTACTTGTAGAGGTGGTGTCTACAAGTTTAATTGAAATATAAGCGAGTATTTATAGTGTTACAAGGACGATTAGGTCGCGACTTAAGGATTACGGGATTCGTTGTCAATTATATATTTTTTACCAAGATTAGAGTGTCGGTTAAACGCGTTTTTGGTCAACAATTGATTTGGCAAGATTAATTTCGTTAATTATGCTCGAAAATTGAGGTCCAAGTAAAGGGGGGGGGTCTTTGTCGGCGACGGGAGAGGGAGAAGAGAGGAGGGAAAAGTTGAATAATATTTGCAATCTGGTCCTATGGTGTTGGATGCAAGATTGGATAAATTGTTAGTTTGGGGTTGATTTTGTACAACTCTCATAATTATTAATAAAAGAAATAAAAACTAAAGAAATATGGAACTTTATTGATAAAATACTCAAACCCGGGTCGGGTAATGATTACAAATGCAAGAAATCGGAAACCCAAAATATTACAGTTTGATTTATGACTTGCTTTTTAACTACATGACTATCTATATAGCCTTTTAGTTTATATCCCCTCAACACTAGATAACATGTGTTGCAAATGTATTAGTGCCATACATTTGAATGTAATGGAGGGGTAGGTTCATGGGTTGATTAGAGGTGATAAAAGTGGTGTGCTTTTAATTTCACTAAATTGACTTGTTTTATTACTCTTTTGTACAATAATTTCTTAAGGCAAGTCTTTGAGTCACGTCAGAAGTGGTCAAAGAATGTGAAGGCGGCCAAAGAGAGTGGCAACCACCACGGTGTAATAGTTGAGACCGCCCTGAATGCCCTTGGATGATTCAAGTGGTGGCCACCATGGAGACATCATATCGGCCTTTAGGCAAGGAGTATTGATACGTTAAAGATCTTTAGTCAAGCCACATTTATCATGCAACCCATGTCATGCTAATGCTTTCTATATTTAAATTAATTGTCTTTTAGTTTTAAGTAGTGGATAAATGGGTTGTCCATTATACCCATGTGTTTCCCTTTCAGTTAAGTTGTAAACTTTTATAAAGGCTTTGAGTTCTAGAATTGATTTAAGAAGAAAATTAACAAAGTTTTATGGCTTATATTGTTGGGTTTCAACGGTGGTTCGAGAAACGGTTAAAACAATTATAACCTATTTTATTATATTATTTTATTCATTTAAGTAAATATAAATCAAATTAATATATGTAAACGAACCTAATAAACGCAGCGGATAAAACGAACGACCATTGAACCGAAAACCCGAACTAAGATCCGGTTAAAATATATACGAGTACGAAATAATAAACGATAACAACCATAGATAAAAGATTAGCTTTATACCTTGGTTATACACAAACTGGGTGAGACACCGAGGGCTAACGAACTGAGCTAGACGATGACACAATCAAAGAGCATCAAGAATTCCGGTGGTGGCTGGTGGTTGTGGATGGCGGTGCTACGGCGGCAGAAGGCGGCGCATTAGCGTTTCCGGCAAGTCAGCAGCAGCAGCAACAGATCACGGCAGCAGCAGGCAGGTGCGGTGGCTGTGGTTGAACAGTAGCCGCAGGTCACAGCAGCAGCGGCGCGCAACAGCAATGGCGGTAGGCGGCGGTGGTTCTTTTGGTGGTGATGGTGACGGCGTAGAGGTGGAGTTCAGGTGGTCGGCGAGCAACAATAGTGTAACATAGTAGCTGCAACAGTAGCCGAGCAGCGGTGGTTGCCGAAGAGTACAGATGGCCGGAAAAACGAGTTCGCCGAAAAAAGGCTCGCCGGAAAACTTCAGGGTTTAGGATCTTGGGTTAAAAATAATATAATATCATTATATATATAAAAATAATTAGGGTTTACCCAATTTAAACCCATTGTGTTTTAAGCCCAATTACCAAACTAAAGCCCAATCAATCATCAAATCTTGCTAATTGATTGTGTCTAGCCTATTAAACAATTTAAATAGACTCGGTGTTCGTTCCCTCGGTGTAACTCTTACCGGGTCACAATCGGGTCGACCCGCGTTGACTTAACCCGAACCGACCATATTTCCAACATATATCTCTTTAATGTTTCTTGGAGGAGCTACAAGAACTAAAAGGCAGCCTATCGTGATGGGTCATATCTCGGGAGATCGCCTGTCTCGAATCCGGCTTCTATCACCGTTGCTCTCACATAGAGGAGCTACAAGTATTAAGGAAATAAGAAGTCAAAATAAGTAAACTACATGAACTTTAGGCAAGATGCAAATAAATAAAAGCATAAATGTAGGCATGTATGCATATTGAACGTTTATGAAATCAGTGGGAAGTTTGTTTGCTTAATAAATGAGTCAACATGAAAAAAACTTTTTTTTTAATTTAATTACAAGAACGAACACAAGTTTTGTCCATTTCTGGTACCGATACCCATATTTGGTGATTTTCGATGAACAGATACCGAGCTCCTTGAAGAAGATGGTGAATGATTATACGATGAATCCTGATTGCAAAGAGTCAGAGCACAAAGTTACTTCTCATCTATCTGATAAGCTTTATCTATCCGAACTAGAGGTGCACAGATTGGAGGTTTTCAAATACAAGGTTCCATACCTCGGGTACAACCGGGTATTGGAAAATCGCGTATTGATAATATCCGGGTCCGATTTGGATCCGGGTATTGTCTCTAAAAACATACCCTGTGTATTGGGTTTAGGTCGGACATAGAACTGGGTATTCTAAAATCAGGTATTTGAATAAATTATTTTCGGATATTGAAAAAAATCATATTTTCTAGTTTTTTCGGGTATTTTTGAGTATTGATTGGATTTTTAAAATGTTGCACTTTTTAGGGGGTTATTTTCCGAGCATTTTAAAGGTATTTTTCGGGTACAGATCAGGTATTTGAAATACCCGGTCTCGGGTATTGGAAAAACCCGGTTCCAGGTATGGAACCGGTTAGGGTTTTCAGGTATTACGATGTACAAATCGGGTCCTGTTCAGATTCGGGTTTTAGTACCGAAATGCATACCCTATCCATACCCTATGGATAGGGCCGTGTACGTGTTCGGGTATTAAAAACCCGGGTAAAAAAACCGGTTTCGGGTATTTTTTAGGTCATGTTCCGAGTTCGGGTTTTCTGTGCACCTTAATTCCTCTAATCGGAACTCATCAAGGCATAAGCTCATCACTTAAAGCCCAACTCGTAGCAGCCCAGCAACATATTTAAACTCCAATTGCTCAGCCCACTTATGTAATATCGAATAATCCAATTCACAACAATTCCCTGAATAAATAAAAAAAAAAAGAAATATATTCCAGTTGAATTGGTACACAGACCCTTCATATTTTTAACTAAAGGTGCATAAAAAACCTGAATCCGAAACCAGACTTGAAAAAAATCCGAAACATGTTATTTTTATACCCGGGTTTTTAATACCCGAACCCGTACCCGACCCTATCCATAGGGTACAGATAGGGTATGCTTTTTAGTGTCAAAACCCGTATCCGAACCAGACCCGATAATACCCTAAAACCCGAACCGGTTCCATACCCGGAACCGGGTTTTTCCAATACCCGACACCGTGTTTTTCAAATACCCGAAATTACCCGAAAAATACACGAAAAATACCCACAAAAAGTGCAACCCCTAAAAAATTCCAATCTATACCCGAAAAAACCTGATAATATGGTTTTCACAATACCCGGAAATAGGGTATTCAAATACCCGGTTTTAGAATACCCGGTTCTATACCCGACCCGAATCCGGTACATAGGGTAAGGTTTTTAGAGGTAAAACTTGGACCCGAACCCGACTCGGGTATTGCTAATACCCGATCATACCTGAACCCGATTTTAAACCCAAACTCAGATTTTTCTAATACCCGATTTGTGCACCTCTATTTTTAACACTCGTCCCACCTCTCCAGATCATACACTCACTCAGATCATGTAGGCAACTTTTGCTATACGAATATTTTTGTTTGTAAACTTTGAAAATATTGTTAAAACTTTTGCTATACGAGATATTTTTGGTTGTAAAACTTTGAAAATATTATTGTTACACATATTTTTTTTAATCCAAATTATGATTTATTTTTCTTTTATTAGTTTAATAAGCTAACCCCTGTTTTTTTAAATATCATTTGTAACCATCCATAATACTTTTACTATACGAGTATTTTGTTTGTAAGACTTTCAAAATATTATTGTCAGTCACATATATTGTTTATCCGAGTTATGAATTATTTTATTTTATTAGTTATAATATTTGAGTGAGTTTTTCTAAGATTCTACGTCAATCATCCATATTTATTTTGATGTTTCAAGACGGACTCACATAAAAACACCATTGTGAAAAATTCTCAATTGAGTCAGATTTTAAACCTCAGATCATGAGATCTCAAATCTTAATCACCACTTATTTATCTTAAAAAGAATACCAATAACATAATTTTTTTTCTTTTTTGAACAACAAACACCTGAGAGACCTTCTGGAGGTTAATTTAGACAAATTCTCATCTTTAAAGAGACTCGAACCCCCTTAATTCACAGGAATGAAACTTTTAGGGATAATCTCTAGACCATCTCACCAAAGTGGTGATGGCAATAAAGTAAGTATTATCGTGAATATCTGAAAAAGGATTCGGTGATATAACAAAAATACCAAACTGAAAAAGAGTGACGGTTGCAATCATGAAAAGTCAAAAGGTTGTGAAATAGAAAAGAGAGATGCTAATCCACTTTACCTACAATCTAGATGACTTTTGGTTGCTGATCTTCCTGCATGTCTTTAAAAAGAAACAAGGAATGAACCAAATTGACTATCTTTTCAATCAATAGATCACCCGTGATGTGATTTATAAACCATTGAATCTAATACAACACACTACTCGTCCGACTACTTTTTTTCAAAATAGTATTGTACTATTTAAAACAAATTTTGTATTACCTAAATCAAAGCTATTTCTGACATCCAAAAAAAAAACACGAGTAAGAGGAATAATGTTTCTTTGCGATGTCTAAAGTAATGGAATTGGTACCAGGTATTGAACACGAACTCAGACTCGTTAATTTGGCTAAGCATCCAAACACGTATGTTATACTATTGAGAAACTTCATAAAACTCAATTACTCAATTACAATCTCTAAACCCCAAAGCACGGGCATTTATAATCTAACCTATCATGTTTAGATTACAACTAGGATTGCTAAATATTAGGACATAATAATTATACTAACAATTAAATCCAAGCACATTTAATTGTTTATAATTATCCACTCCTTAAATCTCGTTATTTAACCTTGCACGCCAAGTAACGGGCTATAACCGAAATTCCCAACAATCACCCCCGGAATTTCGAACTCGAAACTGACAAGTCTTCAACTCCAAGTAATTCCCGCATCTCATTGAATTTGATTCTCCCAAGAGCCTTCGTCAAGATATTGGCACATTGCTTAACACCACTAACATGCTCGACATTTACTTCTTCACGATCAACACATTCTCGAATGTAGTGAAACCGAGATTTAATGTGTTTGGTCCTTCCATGGAAAACCGGATTCTTCACGAGAACTATCGTTGATGTATTATCGATACGTAACACCACTGCTTGAATTTCCTTGTCGAATAACTCACTTATCAAGTCTCTTAGCCAAACCGCTTGACACGCTGTTGCGCTTGCCGCCATGTACTCTGCTTCACACGATGAGAGTGCAACCGTACACTGTTTCTGAGAACACCAAGTAATTGGTGAAGACCCAAGATAAAACACGTGCCCCGTAGTGCTTCTGCCATCGTCTTGGTCAATGTTATGGCTACTATCACTATAACCAAGTAACACGTTTTTCCCACGAGTGTAAGAAATACCAAAACCGAGAGTACCTTGAATATAACGAAGAATTTGCTTTATAAGAGTTGCATCAGATTGCTTCGGGTTTTGCATGTACCGGCTTACGACTCCGACTGAATACGCCAAGTCGAGACGAGTTTGTAAAAGGTACCGGAGACACCCAACAATTTTTCGATATCTCGTAGCATCAAAATCTTCTTCGTCTTCAAATTTAGAAACTTTTATACTCGGATCCAATGGAATTTGAGCAAGATTGCAAATCTCCATTCCCGCTTCTGCTAAAATTCTCTTCGCATACGCTTCTTGCTTAATTTTTATCCCATCCTTGCTTTGTGAAACTTCAATTCCGAGATAATAAGTTAGCTTTCCCAAATTCGACATCTCAAAGTTTAAAGCCATCTCGCGCTTAAACTCCATTATTAAGTTTAAACTGGAACCCATCACGATTAAGTCGTCAACGTACACACCGACTATTAAAAGATCGGTTCCAATTTTCTTTCGGTATACCGCTTGTTCTTCTATGCACCGGTGAAACTTCATATATAACAAAATACCGTTCAACTTTGTATTCCACGCCCTAGGAGCTTGCCTTAAGCCGTACAACGCTTTGGATAATTTGTATACTTTGTGCTCCTCACCCTTTTTAACAAAACCAAGCGGTTGAGAAACAAAAACTTGTTCTTTTAACTCGCCATGTAGGAACGCGGATTTGACATCGAGGTGATGCAATTCCCAACCTCCATTCGTTGCGAGAGATAACAATAAATGAACCGTTTCGAGTCTAGCCACTGGTGCGAAAACCTCGTCAAAATCGACTCCGGGTTGCTGAACATAACCCTTTGCCACAAGTCTCGCCTTGTGTTTATTAAGCGAGCCATACGCGTTTATTTTAACCTTGAAAACCCACTTTAAATCAATCTCCTTTGCACCACATGGTAACTCGGTCAACGTCCACGCATTATTTTTATTTATCGAGTCAATTTCGATACGCATTGCTTTCACCCACTCCGGTTTCGATTTTGCATCATCAAAACAAACCGGTTCATCATCGGCGAGCAATAATAAATCTTCATCGATTATACTTGAATTCAAGACATAATCATTAAAATGTACCGGGGTAACCGTGGCTCGAGAAGATCTTCGAACTGTCGGCTCAGGTGTAACCGTGTTGCTTGTATCAGCCGGGCTTGTTGGAGCATTTTCGACTATCGGTTCTTCATTGTCTTCGTAACACCCATCACCACTTGAACTCGTAGAGTTTGACCCAGAGCTCGACCCGATGTTTTCGGTATTAACGGTTCCTTCTCTGGTGTCAATTTCATCACCAAAGTTAACCCAAAACATGCCAGGTGCTCAATCCTCCTCATCGATTGTTACGATACTTTTACCCCAATTCCAACTTTGCTTTTCATCAAACACAGTGTCACTTGCTCGACTCACAACAATTTTTCTAGTCGATGGATTGTATAAACGATACGCCGCCGAACCTTTATCGCTTCCGAGATAAACTAAACGAGTCGAACGATCTTCTAACTTCTTAATATTTCCCGCAACTATTTTTGAATACGTAACACTTCCAAAACCCTTAAGAAATTTAAGATCCGGTTTCTTTCGCTTTAACATCTCCTACGGTGTTTTGTCTTTTAACGCTCGAGTTGGAATTTTATTAATCACGTCGGTTGAATACCTCACCGCTTCACCCCACATATAATTCGGAACTTGTCTCGCTTTTAATATGCTCTGAGTCATATCCAATATCGTGCGGTTCCGCCTTTCAACAACACCAATTTGTTGAGGTGTATATGGAGCGGTTAAATGCCGAATAAACCCCTCGTTTTCAGAGAACCGATTGAAATCACGAGAAGTAAATTCTCCCCCTCGATCGGTTCGAAACGTCTTGATTTTCTCACTATTTTCCGCTTCCACCATGACTTTAAATCGCTTGAAGGTGTCGAACGCTTCACTTTTTTCCTTCAACAAAAAAGTCCACATGAAACGTGAAAAATCATCTATCAAGACGAACACGTACCTATTTCCGACTAAGGTACCAGGAGTAATGGGCCCGCATAAATATCCATGGATTAGTTCCAAGGCTCGGGTTGCTCTAAACGTCGCCGACTTCGGAAACGGTTTCCTCGTTTGCTTCCCGACTAAGCACGAGTCACAAATTTGATTTTCTTGATCAACCTTTGGCATTCCAACGACCATATTATTTTTCACCATTTATTTCATAGACTCGAAATTTAGGTGTCCTAGTCTCGCGTGCCAAAGCCAATTCTCGTTATCAATCCGGGATTGTAAACACACGGGTTTCCCCGTCTTTAACTTAATCGTATAAAGACGATTCTTGGATCGAGTAACCCACATCAACAATTTTCCTTGATCATCATACATCAACAAGTAACCGTCTTTCATACGAATATCACAACCACTTTCCGTTGCTTGCCCAAGACTAATAATATTACTTTGTAAACTAGGAATATAATAAATGTCGGTCAATAATTGTTGCTCCCTCGTTTTACCGACTAGTAATATCGACCCTTTCCCGCAAATATCAACATATGACCCATCTCAAAATTTAACTTTGCCACCAACACACTTATTTAATTCAGAGAAAAAAGATAAATTACCCGTCATATGGTTGCTCGCACCGTTATCCAAATACCACAGGTCTTGTTCGTTCGAACCACCCTCATAATATTTTGGTATAACCTTCTGTTCATTCAAGTACACTTTTTCTTGGACACACTGCACCATATAGAGGGACGAGTCTTTTTCTTTTGCGTCGGCCAAATGTGCTTGTCTCTCTTTCCTTCGTACCGGACACCTCGAAACGAAGTAACCAAATTCATCACAACGAAAGCATTGAACTTCCGAGTAATCCTTTTTACCCTTTCGTTTATCCCCTTCGTTGGACCCACCATGTGAACCACGGTTCTGATTCCCACGTCCACCACCACGTCCTCGGCTCGAACCTTTCCCGCACCCCCTACTCGTTTCGCGTGAACACTGCTTCGAACTCGATGAGGATTCCAAATTATTAAACAAAAGTTTACCTTCTTCAGAACGCAACACGTGTCCTTTTATATGCTCCTCATAAGCTTTCAACCTCCCGACAACATCCTCAAAACCGATTGTTTTAAGGTCTAACACTTTCTCGAGGGATGCTACAACTTGGATAAACCGGCTCGGCAGGCTTGTGAAGAATTTCTGGACTAGCTTCCTTTCTTCATATGGTTGTCCAAGTGTGGCTGCTTTTGAAGAGATCGTGGTCATTCTCGATGCATACTCGTCAATGGTTTCGGTTTCTTTCATCATCATACCGTCAAATTCACGTATTAACGCATGAAGTCTAGCATCCTTCACACGTTCCGCGCCCATATTTCTTGACTTTATGGCATCCCACATCTCTTTTGCCAATTTAAAATTACCGATTTGAAGTATCTATTTCTCGGGAATCGACTGAAACAAAAGTGCCTTCGCGATGTTATTTTGCTTCGCGTCATTAGAGCCCGGGTCAATCACATCCCAAACTCCATGAATCCCAAAAATAACCTCCATATGCATACTCCAAATCGTGTAGTTTGTTTTCGTCAAATGCGGACACTGAAATGACCCGGAGACAGGTCTCTTTTCCCGTTTGGTTCGCATCATCCATCTTGGTTCTACGACTATAAGCTTTTGAAAAAATTCTTTGGTGTAACCGGTTCAATTTTTCCAGCCTACACGTTAAAACCCAGGTCCAAATCTGATCCGAACACGCCTTTCGGTTTCATAGACAAACACCACAATTTATATTTTAATTAATTGAAATATCAATTAATGTGAAATCTCACTGTTTTTCTTTTTGGCCTTCTGAACCAAACCAAGGCCCAATAATTGGACTTGAGCAGAACCCAAAATCAATGTTAATAAACAATTGAACCAACTACAGGACGCCACTTATAGTCAGAACTCAGGTTACGTACTTGATAAATCAACCAAAATCCACACTACTGGATGCCGACCAAACAACGGTTCTCATGCTGTCGCCGATTGCCGCTGCTCACCTGCTCGGAATTTCCCTCACGTCATGGTTTAGTTCCGATTGCAGGTCTTGAATGCCGCGGAGGAAGTTACCTCACGTCACAGTTATTCCGACCACAGGTCCGACCTTCACGTCGGTTGTCAAACAAACACCGATTGCAATAATCTTCGCCGGAATTCCTCACGTCACAGGTTTTTCGATGAACGCAGACGGTGTTTTGAAGGCCGGTGGGAGTTCCCTCACATCACAGGATACTCCGACCTTCAATTGCATAGGCCCGACCAACACGTCGGTTACCAGGTCATCGATTAACAACGCTCCGATACCAATTAATGGAATTGGTACCAGGTATTGAACACGAACTCAGACTCGTTAATTTGGCTAAGCACCCAAACATGTATGTTATATTATTGAGAAACTTCACAAAACTCAATTACTCAATTAAAATCTCTAAACCCCAAAGCACGGGTATTTATAATCTAACCTATCACGCTTAGACTACAACTAGGATTGCTAAATATTAGGACATAATAATTATACTAACAATTAAATCTAAGCACATTTAATTGTTTATAATTATCCACTCCTTAAATCTCGTTACTTAACTTTGCACGCCAAGTAACGGCCTTTAACCGAAATTCCCAACATAAAGACTCTTTGTGAGGATCTCACCTCTAATCTAGTAGTCTATAAGATTGGTAGAAAAAACAACATCAATATAAAATTATTGTTGGCAACTAACTGTCATTGTTAACTAAGTTATCATTAACGAAAGCAAATATTCTTTAGTAACTAAGTTATTAATAACATAAACAAATCATTAAAAGTAACTAATTTGGTAGTGTCAGAGTTGCATGACGGTAATTAGTTAACATAATTAACCGGAAATTGTTTTAACTGACAAAGTGACACCATTTTATGAAGATTTTGTCGTTTCAACAATTTACTTTGATGGTTTCAGATGTATAATAAACATCTTTTGTTTATTTCAGGCACGTTTTCATAGAGAAAACTTACACATTTATTTTTATTGTTAGTTTCTTAAATTGCCAATTGTTTTGGTCAAAAATCAACGAAGCAATAATTGAACTAATTCGTTAAGCGAGGTAGTATGCTTCTCAATAATCAGGTGAGTAAATGAAGTAAAGGTAAATGGTTGACACAACGATATAGCGAGGAAAACCTAGGATCCTGGTGAGGATCTTCATAAAAACCTTGGGAGGGGAATACTATCCCCGGCCTAAATTTATTAATGTAAAAAGTAGGTTACAACTTGAGAATTGATTGAGAATGAAAGCTAAGTACAAATATCATTGTTGTGAGTGTAGAGAGTGTGTTCCTAAAATGTTCTCAATAGCCCCATTATATAGAGATGAAAAATAACTAGAACTCCTATAATTCCGGGAACCCTAGCTGCCATGACCGTTTGAAAATGTGTTCTCCAATCCCACGTGCAATTCAACTGGTCCTCCAATCTTTCAGGTAGAATGAGTCAGCTAGCCGTTGTAGTCTGTTATACTTTCGAGTAACTTGTAAGCATAACATAAATAAAACAAGTATAGTCAGTTAGTTCAAGATCATGCAGCTAGTTGTGAATCCAAGCTATCAGGATAATCGTCAGGATCACGTTCGGGATAAATTGACACCTAATAATTGTCCCCAAAATTATTATAACTGTCAAGCATAAAATCACATTTGTTATATTTTTTTCTACTTAATCACAAATTTGAATTATGACGGCCTAAGGTAATTTGATAAGACATGAATCAACTTTCGAGATTACTTAACTGCCTTTCATTCAATCCCGAATGGACTCCTATACTTGCTCCTGGATCACTTATAACCTCATATCACTTACGATTCCAGATAACTTTTTCTCCTTCTATCTCGGGTTTCTTTCTTTTCTTCAGTTTTAACAAGTAATGGCTAACAATAGATCTAAAGCATCCGCCTCCAGTAGCGTAAATACCTATCCTGCCTTCGAATGTTAGCATATCCTTGTTGATCCCGATTTCAAAACCTGTACTTTTTCTGATCTTGACATGTTGTACCCTCAATCCGGTAATGCCTTTCCTCCTGGAGCCAAGTTTCGCCCTTTCGATAAGACCTTTCGATCCGACTGTATCTCCAAAAAGTGGGTTGTCTTCCTGTCTTACTCGTTCACACTTAGCTTAACTTACCCCTTCCCTGGTTGCATTGCTCGTTTCTTCAAAGTCACTAGCATCGGCTACGTCCAAGCCATGCCAATGCTGTGGAGGATTCTCTATATGCATAATAAGATCATTATAAGTCAAAATATTTACATGCAAATATCTGACTTGGCAACCATTTACAAACTTACAACCCGCGGCTATAGTCGCTTTGTCCATCAATTAATGTCCTACCAACTCCCCCTGATCCTAGATACAAAAAAAAAACAATGGGTAGTGATACAAGAGTTTCTTCTTTGTCCAAAGGGATTCTATTCCTGGAGGCAAGGAACTTCCTTAATGATTTTATGCGAATTTTGCGGATGTTGTGACTCCTACGTCTGCTGCTCTGAAGAGGATTCCGACGATTTTGGGGATTCCCAAGAAAGAAAGCTCCTTCCAGCTTGAGGTGTTACTTTCTTCGGATTCCAAGCAGTCATAAACGGAAGTATGTCAGGTGAGACCATCATCCTTAAAATTTTTAAATTTTAGGGATATTGCTGCTTTCGGAATCCCAATTTCGTGTTAACGCAGTCCAGGGACTGGGTTTGGATGATCTGGACAGCTTATTTCAAAGAAGGAGCCAACCACCATCGAAGTCTCCAAGACACTCCCTCCACCTTCTCTAACTAGAGCTTCTACTTCCAAGAAGAGGAAATATAGTGAGGCTTCGGATCCGCTATCGATTCACTCAGCTTTGAGAATGCCGAGCCATTCCATATCCATGTTAGGATCCTATAACACTTATTTTTCGAGGGTAATTATAATACTGACCATACCTTTTCTTGTTGTAGGGTCTTTATCACTTAACCAAGATTCACCAAGCTTCTCTCCATGAGGTTGAGGTGCAGAAGTTGGAAATGGACGATCTCAACAAGATATCCGAGACTATGCCCCTCTATATTGAGAACATGGCCAAGGAATTTGATTGGCTAAAGCGGGATCACGTTGACCTCAAGGCCACTAACACTAAGGAGTTGGATGAATTCAAGACCCAACTTAGGATGCATGCTACTCATTCCATTTGTTGCGTTAGGATCAAGCCGATGGAAGAAGCTAGGAAGCCCAACTTTGATATGTTTTCTTGGGATAATGAAGGTTTAAAGGTGAGGGAGACAGAGATCAGGGCTGAGCTAGGATAGGCTTCTAGAGAGGATCTTGCTTTTTCAAGCAAGGTTGTTGAGGTGAAGACTGAAGATGCTGAGGTAAAGGATGGTGATGAATATAAGGTGGTGCAGGCTGGGATGGCCTCTGGTTTTTCGAAGGTGAAGGATAATAAAGACAAGGCCCGGGCCCCTCTTTGTTTGGTGTTTTTTTCTTGATGGTTTTCGATATGGTTGTAAAACTATTTACTTTTCTATTTTGTGGTGATACTTGAAACAATTTACTTTTTATGTCATTTAGAACAGTAGATAATCAAGTTGGAGGGTCCCTGGGTTTCAAGACGAAGCCTTTGGTTATCAGTTTAGGAAAAATTTTAGATATTCCTGATGGAGGGATCCTGAGTTTCAGGTGGAAGTCAAGAATATCCTTTGCTTAATATAATGATATCCATTTTCCTTATGTCTATTTCATTTTACGCCAAAAATATATTGATAAAATAGCTTTCTTATACTTTAACTGGATTAAAATATAAATTTGGAAATAATTTTTCACCACATACTTGGGAAAGTGAATAAGTATTCAAACCTGGTAGGGGTAGGATAAGGTTTAAATTCATAGACATTAAGAATATCTGAAGTCCCAATCAATCGTCAAATCTTTATCTTGGGTCGAACCTTAAGATTCTACAAGATATGTTAAGATAATAACTGAGTTGGTTAGGTGGTCCTGAGGATCCTGGGAAAATCCCAAAGTAGGTTTGATCATAAAGATTCAGGGGAAAATCCTAAAAAAGTTTTTGATCGTAACGATCCTGGGGAAAATCCCAAAAATAGCTTTTGATCATAAAGATCTTGGCGAAAATCCCAAAAATATATTTGATCATATAAATCCTGGGGAAAATATCAAAAATATATTTGAATTTAAAGATCCTGGGGAAAATCAGGAAAATATATTTGACATTGAGTTAACACCTAAGTGTTAAATGTAAGCCAATAGTGAGACATGAAATTGCCAAAACCTTGTGTAAACACTTGGGACAAGCCAATCGTGAGCAACATGAAAATGCCAAAACCTTGTGTAGTTACTTGGGATAAGCTACAGATGTATAACATGTTCATGTTATTCCGTTGATAATATACTTGAGGATCCACCACGTAACCATCAACAAGGAAATTGTCAGCCACCGTTAGGATGAACTGGTCCCGCCATCATGAATTACATGTGGACAACGTGCACTTCTGGAAAGGTGTTTAAACCCAATTCGTAGAAAGGTCAAAACATGTTAACCTATCAAGGGAATTATACCTTAAACTTAGAGAGGTGGCCAAACCCCTAGGAATACATTCACTTCTTAGTCGGGATCCCGATTCTGCAAAACACTTGAACCTTTGTGAGGGTGGGTGTTAGCTTGGCTTGGCTAACACCCTTCCGATGCGTAAGCCAACATTGAGATTTAAAAAATAATATAAAAAGAAATAAATAATTGAAATAGTAAAGTCATAATACATACCATACCAAGTCAGAAATAAAAATCTAACTTACACGAAGTAGAGTTTAAGGTGAACAACATTACATGATCTTGGTAGGATCCTGCCATCCATAGCAAATAGCTGATATGATTCTTTTCCTGCCTCAGCCTCGATCCTGCCATCCATAGCAAATACCTTCATACGAAAGGCTATGGGATTCTCATCCCTTTTGATCTCATTGTGTTGCAAATATTTCTTGATAGGTTTGACCCAAGATTCCTGACTAGCTTGAGGATCCTGATTAGCAATATCTTCTGAATCCATTACTTCATTGACTTGGAGATTTTACTCATCAGCTTCCCTTATTACTTCGTTTTCACCAAGCGGAGGTATATCGGTGGCTGGATTCAGTTAATGCATGATCATAAATTTTATTTTCATCGGGATCTTGAAGGCAGATCCAAGATTTTCCAAAGCTTGTGCTTCAGTGTTTTCATCCCTGGGTACCTGTTTGATAATAAAAGAACTGAATTTCCTAGCCGAATTTTTAACTATCCGAAGATATTCGGTTAGTTTTTCACTTTTAACAGCATAAGAGCCATTGAAGTGGTTAGAAAGCAATAAGGAATCCACAATATATGAATATTTTTAACTTATAAATCCTTAGAAAACTGAAGGGCATCAATTAAAGATTCATACTCGACTTCATTATTGGTGGCTTGGAAATCACATCTGATTGCCTGGGGGTATTATGTCCCCATGTGGCGATTTCCGGATGATTCCTAAGCATGCCTCCCTGAAATTTGAGGCCCCATTAGTAAATAATATCCACTTACCCTTATCCAAGTCTAGTTGTTGAACTTCCCAGTCAGCTTCCTGCTAGATGTCACTACTGAAATCAGCCACAAAGTTAGCTAGGGCTTGGGATTTAATTGATGTCCTAGGCTCATAGACTAGATCATCACCACTTAATTTAACATACCACTTAGCCATCCTACAAGACATTTCAGGTTTTCTTAAAACATTTTTAAGAGGATAATTACTTTTAACAAAGATATAATGTGTCTCAAAAGAATTTCTTAACTTGGTAGATGCCATAACTAAAGCTACAATCAACATTTCTAAATGGGAATGCCTGGTTTCAGCATCAAGTAGACTTTTACTTACATAATAGATTGGATCTTGTTGCCCTTCATGATCCTTGACTAGTGCAACACTTACATTATCTCAGGATACCTCCGTATAGAGGAATAACGGCTAACAATCTTTAGGCTTCATGATTATAGGTGCAAATGAAAGATACTATTTTAGGTCTTCAAGAGCCATCTCATGCCTTTGTCCCCATTCAAACTTCCTGTTCTTTTTCAGAATCTCGTAGAACTCTTAGTACCTTTACAAGGATCTCGAGGATAAACCAATTCAAGGCTACAATACTACCAGTTAATCTCTAAACATCATTCTCAATGACATGTGCTTTCAGGTTCACGATGGCTTTGATCTATTATGGACTTGCTTCTATTGCATCTCAAAAACTTGCCCGCCCCCACTCCAAAATGACACTTAGACGGGTTCAGCTTCATGTAGTATTTCTTGAGGATATCAAAGGCTTCTTGAAGACCCCGGAGGTGATCCCCATATTTCTTTGACTTCACCACCATGTCATCGATATAGACTTCCATAGTGTCCCCCGATTTATCTTTGAAAATAATTTGACCAATCTTTGATAAGTGGCACCTGCATTTTTCAAACCAAAAGGCATTATTGTATAACAATATATACCTGTTGTAGTCGTGAATGCCGTATCTTTTTGATCTGAAGGTTCCATTTGGATCTGCTGGAATCCTGAAGACCAATCCATAAAGGTTAACATCTCGTGCCCAGCAGTTGCATCCACCATCGAGTCTATGTGTGGTAAGGGGAAAGGAACTTTGGGACAAGATTTTCTAAGGTCCGTTTAGTCAACACAAACTCTCCACTTGCCATTCTTCTTCTATACCACCACCACGTTGGCCAACCATCTTCGAAATTTGACTTCTCTGATCATTCCAGCCTTTAACAGCCTATCAACTTCCTCTTGTATAATGACATTTCTTTCTAGGGCCAACTTCCTTCTTATTTGTTGAATGGACCTGGAACTTTTATCCAATCTCAATTTATGAGTAATAATATTTTTTAGAAATACCTGTCATGTCTCATATTTCCATGTAAAGGCGGAGATTATGCTTTTGAGGAACTTGACCAAGTGATCTTCAATTTCTTCAAGAATCCTAGTTCATATCAACAGTTTGATGTTAGGATTCTGATCATCTAATCGTACTTCTTTGACCTCTTGTTCAGCTGCTTCTAATACATAAAGTGTTTTGTTCTTTGATTGCTATGCTAGAGTTGGTTTAGCCGCTTGTTTCATTGATGAGGCATATCAGTCATTAGCTTCTTGTTGATCGCCTTGAATTTTCATGATCCCCCAGGCCGTCGACATCTTGATGCATTGGTGACAGGTCGAGGGGGCCACTTTCATATCGTGGATCCAAGGTCTACCTATGATAACATTGAAAGAGGTTAACGCATCAATATCATAAAATTTATGAATAATTTTTTTTTCTTTTTTTTTTTCAAAAACTTGATGTGTGTCTGATGAATGATCTTTCTAAGTAACTCACAACTAAGCTTTAAATTTATAAAATGAAACTCCTAATGAATTCACACACAACCGGCAAGTGTACTGATCTTATATAGTATAGAACTAAGGAAATCCGAGTATCAAAATGCTTATGATCACTAAAACCTAGACAAGACCTTCCTAAGAATAATATTTTTTATGATTTTTAATAATTAACTACTTGACCTAACTTACTTTAACTAAATTAATTAACTAAACTTAACTTAACTTGATGAAACACTTGATGAAACTTAGAGACTTGACTGCAATTAGAGAAAACGTCTACTTAGGTAAGAATCCTATTGAAGGTCTAACAAGCTAATGAATTGAATAATCTCATGACACCGGTATCTAAGGATGACACAACTAAGGCTCACTCAAGAAATCTAGATCACCTCTCGGTCTCACTAACAAACCCTAATTTACACTTAATTGATTTTAAGAACAAACCGGGAAACGAATTGCTAAAGTGTTCTAATGTCGACTCTCCCCTTGGACTTAGCGACACACGAACCTAATGGAAACGAATATAACACAACTAAGGATAGAGGAAAAATTTGGTTTAACTTAAACTAGATCAAGTAATCTCTCACAAACCCAGACCCAACAAGAACCGAACCCGCTCTCGCGCGATCCTAATCTTAACACGTAAAAGATATGAGACGACCTTACTTCCTATCACCTCTCGGTCTCTAAGAAGGTGCCTACCCGCTGAATTCACTCAATTAACATACCCAACTAAACCCTACGGTTGTAATTCCCGCAAACAATCTCTAAACACAAAGTAAAGAGTCAAACACGCAATAATCAATCAAAACTAATTCAATCAATCAAAGCAAGGGGTATATGAGTATAATTAACAAAATCAATGCCAATAAACACAATCTAATTCAATATTAAACCAAACTTTCATTAACAAATCTAGTCATGATGATCAAACAATCCATATTGCTTACTAAAACCTAACAATATTCATCAAACCTAGGTAGAACAAAGAAGTTTAGCTACTCATAAATTTTGGAAAGCAGCCAACACTCAATTTAAACATCATATTAATCACCAATAACATAATCAAAATCATCCAACAATCAACTATGATCACACACAATTCAATCTTCAACTCAATTGCAAAACAAATAACTTTAAAGAGCAAAATCAGAAGAGTATGAATCTTGAACAAGAAAACAAAGTGTATGAGTGTTTACTATCAATTATGGCTGAAATTTATGATTAGAAACAACCCCAAGCTGCTGTCTCGACTTCCCTTGATCTCACAACACTTGAAAAAAAATTATTTTTGTTATGCTAGCTGCTGTCCCAATCGGAAGAATCAAAACAAAAGGACTTTGGGTTTTATTTTTATGTTTTGTGATGTTGTTGCTTTTGTAATCTGCTCACTTGTATTGCTGCGTGAATCTCTACCAGCCACAAAACAATATTAGTTTTACTGCTTTTGCTACAACTATTAGCCGACCAATACCAAGCCACAAACCACTTTTTCTTTTTTATGATATGAATTTCCGATCGGCAAAAGTGTAAGGTGCTAGGGTGCTTTCTTAGGGTTTTATTATTTTCAAGTTTATATTATATATTAACATATGTAAGACTTCACATAAATGCGTCGGGCCGGGCTTTAACTTGGTTCTTCAAACATTGATCATAGAGGCCTTTTAAGTCTTCTAAAACCCGATCATTTTCTCTTTTTAAAACTCGTCACCTACACAAAATAATAAACTTTGTAAGATCATGTAATAACACGCCATAACTATTATTATTATTATTATTATTATTATTATTATTATTATTATTATTATTATACGATTAAGAACTTAAAACGTGATAAAAAGGTACGGAAAATAAGTGTGCTTTACAACATAGCACCTACAGTAGCGTAAATACCCATCCTGACTTCGAATGTTAGCATATCCTTGCTGATCCCGATTTCAAAACCAGTACTTTTTCCGATCTTGACATGTTGTACCTTCAATCTGGTAATGCCTACCTCCTGGAGCCAAGTTTCGCCCTTTCGATAAGACCGTTCGATCCGACTGTATCTCCAAAAAGTGGGTTGGCTTCCTGTCTTACCCGTTCACACTTACATTAACTTACCCCTTCCCTGGTTTCATTGCTCGTTTCTTCAAGGTCACCAGCATCAGCTACGTCCAAGCCATGCCAATGGTGTGGAGGATTCACTATATGCATAATAAGATCATTATAAATCAAAATATTGACATGAAAATATCTGACTTGGCCACCATTTACAAACTTAGAACCCGCGGCTATAGTCGCTTTGTCCATCAATTGATGTCCTACCAACTCCCCCTGATCCTAGATACAAAAAGAAGCAATGGGCAATGATACAAGAGGTTCTTCTTTGTCCAAAGGGATTCTATTCCTGGAGGCGAGGAACTTCCTTAATGATTTTAAGCGAATTTTGCGGATCTTGTGACTCTTACATCTGCTGCTCTGAAGAGGATTCTGACGACTTTGGGGATTCCCAAGAAAGAACGCTCCTTACAGCTTGAGGTGTTAATTTCTTCGGATTCTGAGTAGTCACAAACAGAAGTATGTCAGGTGACACCATCATCTTTAAATTTCTAAATTTTATGGATATTGCTGCCTTCGGAATCCTGATTTCGTGTTAATGCAGGACAAGGATTGGGTTTGGATGATCTGGACAGCTTATTTCTAAGAAGGAGCCAACCACCGTCGAAGTTTCCAAGATACTCCCTCCACCTTCCAAAATTAGAGCTTCTACTTCGAAGAAGAGGAAAGATAGTGAGGCTTCGGATCCGCTCTTGATTCATTCAACTTTGAGAATGCCGAGCCATTCCTTATCCATGTTAGGATCCTATAACACTTATTTTTTTAGGGTAATTATGATACTGACCATACATTTTCTTGTTAAGCTTCTCTCCATGAGGTTAAGTTGCAGACGTTGAAAATGGACGATCTCAACAAGATATCCAAGGCTATGTCCGTCTATATTGAGAACATGTCCAAGGAATTTGATTGGCTAAAGCAGGATCACGTTGACCTTAAGGCCACTAACACTAAGGAGTTGGATGACTTCAAGACCCAACTTAGGATGCATGCTACTCATTCCATTTGTTGCGCTAGGATCAAGCTGATGGAGGAAGCTAGGAAGCCCAACTTTGATATGTTTCCTTGGGATCTCGAAGGTTTAAAGGTGAGGGAGACAAAGATCAGGGCTGAGCTAGGCTAGGCTTCTAGAGAGGATCCTGCCTTTTCAAGCAAGGTTGCTGAGGTGAAGACTGAAGATGCTGAGGTAAAGGATGGTGATGGATATAAGGTGGTGCAGGCTGGGATGACCGCTGGTTTTCCGGAGGGGCGGTGAAGGATAATATAGACAAGGCCCGATCCCCTCTTTGTTTGGTGATTTTTGCTTGATGGTATTCGATATGGTTGTAAAACAGTTTACTTTTCTGTTTTGTGGTGATACTTGAAACAATTTACTTTTTATGTCATTTAGAACAGTAGATAATCAAGTTGGAGGGTCCCTGGGTTTCATGACGAAGCCTATGGTTATCAGTGTAGGAAAATTTTATATATTCCTGATGGAGGGGTCTTGAGTTTCAGGTGGAAGTCAAGAATATCCTTTTGCTTAATATAATGATATCCATTTTCCTTATGTCTATTTAATTTTACGCCAAAAATATATTGATAAATAGCTTTCTTATACTTTAACTGGATTAAAATATAATCTTGGAAATAATTTTTCACCACATACTAGGGAAAGTGAATAAGTATTCAAACCTGGTAGGGGTAGGATAAGGTTTAAATTCATAGACACTAAGAATATCTGAAGTCCCAATCAATCGTCAAATCTTTATCTTGGGTCGAACCTTAAGATCCTGCAAGATATGTTAAGATAATAACTGAGTTGGTTAGGTGGTCCTGAGGATCCTGGGAAAATCCCAAAGTAGGTTTGATCATAAAGATTCTGGGGAAAATCTTAAAAAAGATTTTGATCGTAACGATCCTGGGGAAAATCCCAAAAATAGCTTTTGATCATAAAGATCTTGGGGAAAATCCCAAAAATATATTTGATCATATAAATCCTGGGGAAAATCCCAAAAATATATTTGATTTTAAAGATCCTGGGAAAATCACGAAAATATATTTGACATTGAGTTAACACCTAAGTGTTAAATGTAAGCCAATCGTGAGTGACATGGAATTGCCAAAACCTTGTGTAAATACTTGAGACAAGCCAATCGTGAGCGACTTGAAAATGCCAAAACCTTGTGTAGTTACTTGGGATAAGCTACAGATGTATAACATGTTCATGTTATTCCGTTGACAATATACTTGAGGATCCTCCACGTAACCATCAACATGGAAATTGTCAGCCACTATTAGAATGAACTGGTCCCGCCATCTTGAATTACATGTGGAAAACGTGCACTTATTGAAAGGTGTTTAAACTCAATTCTTAGAAAGGTCAAAACATGTAAACCTATCAAGGGAATTATACCTTAAACTTAGAGAGGTGGCCAAACCCCTAGGAATGCATTCACTTCTTAGTCGGGATCCCGATTCTGCAAAACACTTGAACCTTTGTGAGGGTGGGTGTTAGCTTGGCTTGGCTAACACCCCTCCGATGCGTAAGTCAACATTGAGATTTAAAAAATAATATAAAAATAAATAATTAATTGAAATAGTAAAGTCATAATACATACCATACCATGTTAGAAATAAAAATCTAACTTACACAAAGTGGAGTTTAAGGTGAACAACATTACAGGATCTTGGTAGGATCCTGCCATCCATAGCAAATAGCTGATATGCTTCTTTTCCTGCCTCAGCCTCGATCCTGCCATCCATAGCAAATACCTTTATACGAAAGGCTATGGGATTCTCATCCCTTGGGATCTCATTGCGTTGCATATATTTCTTGATAGGTTGGACCTAGGATTCCTGACTAGCTTGAGGATCCTGATCAGCAATATATTCAGAATCCATTACTTCATTGACTTGGAGATTTTACTCATCAACTTCCCTTATCATTTTCACCAAGCGGAGGTATATCGGTGGCTGGATTCAGTTAATGTATGATCATAATTTTTATTTCCGTCGGGATCTTGAAGGCAGATCCAAGATTTTCCAAAGCCTGTGCTTCAGTGTTTTCATCCCTGGGTACCTGTTCGATAATAAAAGAATTGAATTTCTTAGCCGACTATCCGAAGATATTTGGTTAGTTTTTAACTTCTAACAGCATAAGAGCCATTGAAGTGGTTAGAAAGCAATAAGGAATCCACAATATATGAATATTTTTAACTTATAAATCCTTAGAAAACTGAAGGGCATGAATTAAAGCTTCATACTAGACTTCTTTATTGGTGGCTTGGAAATCACATTTGATTGCCTGGGGTATTATGTCCCCATGTGGCGATTTCCAGATGATTCCTAAGCATGACTCCCTAACATTTGAGGCCCCATCAGTAATTAATATCCATTACCCTTATCCTAGTCTAGTTGTTGAACTTCCCACTCAGCTTGCTGCTAGATGTCACTACTGCAATCAGCCACAAAGTCGGCTAAAGCTTGGGATTTAATTGTTGTCCTAGGCTCACAGACTAGATCATTCGCACTTAATTTAACATACCACTTAGCCATCCTACCAGACATTTCAGGTTTTCTTGAAATATTTTTAAGAGGATAATTAGTTTTAAGAAAGATACTATGTGTCTCAAAAGAATGTCTTAACTTGGTAGATGCCTTAACTAAAGCTACAATCAAATTTTCTAAATGAGAATGCCTGGTGTCAGCATCAAGTAGACTTTTACTTACATAATAGATTGGATCTTGTTGCCCTTCATGATCCTTGACTAGTGCAACACTTACATTATCTCAGGATACCTCCGTATAGAGGAATAACGGCTAACAATCTTTAGGCTTCATGATTAAAGGTGCTAATGAAAGATATTGTTTTAGGTCTTCAAGCGCCATCTCATGCCTTTGTCCCCATTCAAACTTCCTGTTCTTTTTCAAAATCTCGTAGAACTCTTTGTACCTTTACAAGGATCTCGAGGATAAACCAATTCAAGGCTACAATACTACCAGTTAATCTCTAAACATCATTCTCAATGACATGTGCTTTCAGGTTCACGATGGCTTTGATCTATTATGGACTTGCTTCTATTGCATCTCAAAAACTTGCCCGCCCCCACTCCAAAATGACACTTAGACGGGTTCAGCTTCATGTAGTATTTCTCGAGGATATCAAAGGCTTCTTGAAGACCCCGGAGGTGATCCCCATATTTCTTTGACTTCACCACCATGTCATCGATATAGACTTCCATGGTGTCCCCCGATTTATCTTTGAAAATAATTTGACCAATCTTTGATAAGTGGCACCTGCATTTTTCAAACCAAAAGGCATTATTGTATAACAATATATACCTATTGTAGTCGTGAATGCCGTATCTTTTTGATCTGAAGGTTCCATTTGGATCTGCTGGAATCCTGAAGACCAATCCATAAAGGTTAACATCTCGTGCCAGCAGTTGCATCCACCATCGGGTCTATGTGTGTTAAGGGGAAAGGATCTTTGGGACAAGATTAGTTAAGGCCTGTTTAGTCAACACAAAGTCTCCACTTGCCATTCTTCTTCTGTACCACCACCACGTTGGCCAACCATCTTTGAAATTTGACTTCTCTGATCATTCCAGCCTTTAACAGCCTATCAACTTCTTCTTGTATAATGACATTTCTTTCTGGGGCCAATTTCCTTCTTATTTGTTGAATTGACCTGGAACTTTTATCCAATATCAATTTATGAGTATTAATATTTTTAGAAATACCTGTCATGTCGTCATATTTCCATGCAAAGGCGGAGACTCTCCTTTTGAGAAACTTGACCAAGTGATCTTCAATTTATTCAGGAATCCTAGTTCATATCGAAACTTTGATGTTAGGATTCTGATAATCTAATCATACTTCTTTGATCTCTTGTTCAGATGCTTCCAATACATAAAGTGTTTTGTTTTTTTATTGCTATGCTAGAGTTGGTTTAGCCGCTTGTTTCATTGACGAGGCATATCAGTCATTAGCTTCTTGTTGATCTCCTTGAATTTTCATGATCCCCCAAGCCGTCGACATCTTTATGCATATATCGTGGATCCAAGGTCTGCTTATGATAACATTGAAAGAGGTTAACGCATCAATATCATAAAATTTATGAATAAATTTTACTCCCTCAACATAAACGGGAAACTTGATCTCTCCCACTGTACTCTTGGCTTCTCCGCTGAATCCTACCAAGAAAGAAGATTTTGATACAATCTCAGATTCGGGTATGATATTCACCGAGCTTCCATTGCCACTAGGATCCCGCGCACAAAACAATTAGCAACATATAATGTTATAACCAAACCTTCATGATGAGGACACTAAATGGTATTCATGTCTTAATCATCAAACGTGACCCTTTATTCTCTGGGAAATATCATCATCTTGGTTGGTCCCTTAGGATTCTTTGCTTTAGCTACTTTGGCATTCCATTTGGCCGCTGAGTTGGTTAGCGCCTTTTGATGAGACATATGAACAAGAAGCTTTGAAAGAACCTGTGTTTTCTGAATAATATGAAGCTAGTAAGAAAACAGCGAATCCATGGATATTTGAACCTGAGTCTCCAAGATAAAGTAGAATATTTGATGGAAGAACGGGGAATCCTTTTGAACAAACTGTTACAATAGGAAAGCCTTATATCTTGAATTTAATTCATGAAGTTGATAATAAATTCCATGGGCGTTATTCACGTCTTAAACATAGGAAGTGTCGCATAAGTTTGAACTACCGGAGATAACATTTACAATCCGAGCGCTTGGAGGTGGAGATTCCACCCTTTTGTGATCTTGCTCGGGATCCTGGATTTATTTTTTCTTTCCCACCAACTCTATTAAGTGACCCTTGCTTAGTAGGTAACTGATCTCCCCCCTTAGAGAAATGTAATCCGCTGCCACATGACCAGAATCTTCATGGAAGGCACACAATTTGGATTTGTCCTTCCAGGTAGTATTTTTCTTGTATTTTCATGACCATCTTGACTTTTCAGCTAGACCATGCATAAAACACATAGATCCATGAATATCAACTGAAAAACAGTAATTATGTAACTTAGGATAAGGTTCATCATCCTTCTCATTGTCTACCACATCAGCTCTTTCGTTCATGTAATATGGTTTGGATTGATACGGTTTAGATGACGGGGAATCCAACTTCTTATTTGGGTGGTTGTAGTTGTTGAATAATCTAGCCTTTGCTGAGTCATCCTATCTTCTTCCAGTCTGATGAACCATAAGGCCGTATTCCTCTCTTCGTCCAGATTTCTGCAAAGATTCATGACGAGATCCTCATAGAGAGAGGTACCTTTCTTGAGGCCCATCTCGAAAGCTTGCACAAACCTTGCAATATCCATGTTGGAGATCTCTAAAGCTTCCTTGCTAAATTTGTTGATGAAATCCCTAAGGGGTTCATCATTGCCCTATGTTACTCTATACAAGTCAATAGTTAACCTTTCAAAACTTCTATTGCAAAAAAATTGGTTATTAAACAGATTAGTTAAATAAGCAAAAGATTTAATAGAGAAAACAAGGACACTTAGGAGCCATGTTAACACAGCTCCAGTCAGAATTGAGCCAAAGCCTTTGCACAAACAAGCTTCCTTGAGATTATGAGGTATGGGGTTGATATCCATTGTCTCCCGATATTGGGCAATATTTTCTTCATCATCTGTGGTTCCATCATACAACTTCATGCTTAGAGTCTAGAATCGCTTCGGAATCTCGACATCACATATGGGAGGTGTAAATCTTGAGATCTTTTGGCGGCTGGGAGCTACTTTCGGAATTGGATGGACTATCCAAGGGACACTGGAGATTAGCTCCTTCAGTATTTGTAACTCCTTTTGAACCATTGGACTAGTATTGGAATCCTGCACAAAATCAAGGTTCGTCATAGGAATAACAACATTATTAACATTATCGGTATCAGAAATCCTAGCTGGGGATCCCAAGAAAACAACGAATTCTCGAGTGGGTGTGACCCTGGTGGCCTGGATGGGATTACTTGTTCTGGTTGCAAACTGCATAGGATGGAAACCATTGTAACGATTCCCTTGGGATAATGACACTTCAAATTTCAGGTTCCTAGGTTGCAATGGAGTGAAGGCTTCCTCTGCTGGCTTCTCCCTTGTGCCCGGATATCTTGGAGCTCCCTCATACCAGAGTTGTTAGTTCGCTTCTGAGTCTACATCTGCATCAAAACTTCAAAAATATCAGCGTTAGACATAAAGACATGTCTCGTGTTGGAAACCCATATCTTTGGAGTGGCACATTGTCAGGACCACTGTAGGAAGAATCATGCTTCTTGATCCCCAGGCTCCTGAGGTGTTAATACCGACGTTGGTAGTCTCCCTCTAAACAGCAGGTGGAAGAGGAAGTGGTTGAGCGGCGCCAGAAATTGCTGATGGCATGGATATGAATTTGAGCATGAAAACACCACTTTCCCCACGGTGGGTGCCAAACTGTTTTGGTCAAAATCATTGAAGCAATAATTGAACAGATTCGTTAAGTGAGTTAGTGTGCTTCTCAATAATTAGGTGAGTAAATTCAGTAAAAGTAAAGGGACACATCGATATAGCGAGAAAAACTTAGGATCCTGGTGAGGATCTTCGGAAAAAACATCGAGAGGGGAAAACTATCCAATGCCTCAATTTATTTATGAAAAAAGTAGGCTACATCTCGAGAACCGATTGAGAATGAAAACTAAGTATAAATGTCAGTGTTGTGAGTGCAGAGAGTGTGTTCTGAAAATGTTCTCAATATACCCATGACTATTTGAAGACATGTTCTCCAATCCCACGTGCAACTCAACTGGTCCTCCGATCTTTCAAGTAGAATGAGTCTGCTAGCCGTGGTAGGCTGTTATACTTTTGAGTAACCTGTAAGCATAACATAAATAAAACAAGTATAGTAGGTTAGTTTCGGATCCTGTAGCTAGCTGTGAATCCAAGCTATCAACATAATCGTCAGGATCATGTTCGAGAAAAAATGTCCCCTCACGCCTATTAAAATTTTAAATGCCTCAAAATACTTTAACATACACACATAAAAATTTCATAATAACATATTATAATCAATATTCACTATAATAAACATCTCACCAGTGTGCACTACGATAGTCAATAAACATATCACCTATGTGGATTTGAAGATAAAAAAGCTCATGCTTCCTGTATATTAGGAGGTGACAAGTTTTTTTAAGTTTAAAAGTTTGTATTAAAAATGATGAATAGTAATTAGAAGTGTTAATATTTATGCATATAAATAATTGACACAGTTACATAGACAGTGCCTAAGATATGAGAAAAATAACAAAGTTGGGTCTTAAGGTTTTAAAGTAACAAGTTTGGATCTTAGGTTTTAATTTTGTAACAAGTTTTGGTATTAACATTAACTTTGTTAACTTTTCAATTACAATTAAGGGACAAGTCTTTTCAAATTTGAAGGACTAATTATGTAACTTAATTGAGTGAGGGGCTAATTATATAATTTACATAAAAAGTATAGTATTTATATATAATCATTTATTTTTGTTTTATATATATAACGTATTGTTAGGGCTCGGAAATTTGATACTGTGGATATATTTTCCTGGCATATGTTCTAGATCAGCTATCCTTAGCATATGTTCCAGATCTTGTCAGGATCAAGGATCCTCAATACTTATAATATACTAATGGTTGTTATCTTTGTTATATTAATATTATAGCAGGTACAAAGGCTAATGACCAAGTCCACCCTATTATTTTGCCATCCAAGTCATTTATCAACGTGGTCAAAGTGTGTAACAACTATATGAGAAGTTGGCTTGAATAGAGGCGAGAAAGTAGAAGTTTTTAGTTATTTATATTTTACCTATTTGTTGAAGCTCTGGCAGTAGGATAACACACACAACGAATACACACCTGTAACACACGTACTTAGCTTAATCTCTTGTAACTACTACCTGAGTTCTCATTGAATATCATTACTTTGATTATTAATAATATCTGTGATCGACAATTGTCATCACCCGATGTTTTTATGTCGACGATCACTTACTGATCAAGGGATTTTCCTCGTAACAAACCCTTGTGTTCATTCTCATTTTATTCGCATAATCACCATTTTTATTTAAGGACTCTACCTCACAAAACTAATTTGGTTATATTATCCTTGTGTTTAATTTTTGACCATAACAATTTAGCGCCAACCGTGGGGCAAATGGTGCTTCAATACAGAAATATTCTCTCCAATTTCCAACCTTTTCAACCAATACCATAACCAATGGTCTCTCAACAAGCCTCTGCTTCAACCACTAGTCATCACCAGTTTCTCTCTCATCTAAAATCTCCTTGCCGATGCCTCCTCCACCCGCAGGACTGCAAATGACCAACGTTACTAGGAGCAAGACGCAAACTCCAGTCATCCAAGGATCAAAATCCTCGGCTGCCACTCCTGAGGTACCCACTAACAATGATGTTTCTTCTTTATATTCACAGGTTAAGGCTTACATGGAGTAGCAGAACAAGACTAACCACAGGATCCTGCGTTAGATTGAAGATATCAAGAAAGAAAAAAGGCCAGCGAAGGATCAAACTCCCTTGGTGCCTAGGATGCTGGATTTCATGACTTCATGTTACATGTACCAACATGCTAAAGGTTCCTCTTTCCTTAAACTAGGATTCATGGGCAACCATACTCAAGGATCCTATATCCTTCAAGCATGATCCATGGCCCAACATGCTCAAGGATTCTCTATCCTTCAACTAGGATCTTTAGGAATCTTTCAACAAGGATCCTCGATCTTTACACAACAAGGATCCTCCCTCTTTCTATCAGGATCCATTGGAACGTTTAATTAAGGACCCTCCAACTATCAGCCACAAGGATCTTTTATGCAGAGTCAAGGATCCTTAGGAATCTAACACCAAACACCATTGGATGTACATGAAGGAGACATTATATGCAAACTATCGCTTCTAGTGGACCAACTGCCGTGGCTGAGACACCCTATCATGGATATTCTTCTGGGATACCATCATTCAGTCAACCGAAAGGTAACATTTACAGTAATGTATCCTTAGACACTAACCGGTCTTTATGCAGAGTACACGTATCAATCAAGCTATGGCTAAGGAGTTAAAAACGTTAAAGGATATGATATCTAGTGTTGTAGCAGTGGTCAGGCCTATTCCTGAAATTCCAGATGGAAGTCATAGGATATCTAGGTTTGCTCCACCCATCTGTGATGCTGAGATACTAAAGCGTTTCCAGACTCATAACATGAAAGTCTATGATGACATAACTGACCTGTAAGAACGCGTAGCCCAATACAGAGAAAGAATGGAGATTAACCCCATCCTAGAAAGACTCAAAAAAGCATGTTTATGCAAGGGTTTTGATCCACACTAACTGGATCTGCTTTAAAATGGCTGCTAAGTCTTCCTCCCTATTCAATTACATCGTTTTCTCACTTATTTAATCTTTTTAACAATCAATTCTCTTGTGTAGAAAGTTTGAGAAGTTAACTAGTAATTTATATGTATTATCCAATCTCGTTATGAATCCCTAAGGGATTTTGTAACTAAATTTGGTAGGGAAGCCTTGGAAATCACAAACCTTGATATGGCTATGGCTATCCAAGCATTCAAGATGGGCTTGCAAAAGGATTCCCCCCTTTATGATGATCTTGTTATGACTCCATGACGGAACCTAGACGAAGTTAGAAACAGGGATCTAAGGGTCATTAGGTTAGAAGATGACAAGAGGATCCAAGAGAAACTGGGTGCTTCAACAAAGCAGGAACAACTTGATGAGAAAGAAGGATCCTCATACAAAAATAACAACTTCAAGCCTTATACAAAGTTCAACAACCAGAACTTCCATGTCGTAGAAGAAGACGAGGATGAAGATGAATTCCCTAGAATATCGGAATGATATGGATTGGATGGAAAAATATAGGGATTGCATATATAGGCGGTTATGATTAATATCAAGGGTTGGATGGTAAATATCTCTGGCAAACCGTCTAATCACCCAGTTTCCACAGAAGATTCAAATTTCAAAATGCCAGCTGTAAAGTGATGGCCGGGTAAAAGTCATGTATTATATTATGTTATTTGTTTACTTTTAGTTTAAATATTATGTGAAATTTGGTACTTCAAGCTTTATATGTATTTCAGGTCATTAAGCGTTAAAGATACAAATTGGTGACATTTATGAGCTTGCTTTATAGTCTCAGGAAGACTGGGTTCGATGCGCGCATTATTCAATAATAATAATAATAATAATACAAGGAATAAAGGAACTTTGAAGTGTGTTTTGTGTGTGCACGTGTAGATCAAGAAAAAGAGAATATTATTCTCTCATGCACTAAATAATAAGTGTTTGAACTTCCAACATGATATTAAAGCATACATTCAGTTGGACTTTAACATACATTCTCGTGGGTCGTGCATGGGCTTGGAAAAAAAAAGACTACAAGGTGGGCCCTAAAGAGGGCATACTAAGTGGGATTATCATGGAATCGGAAGAGGGAGTTTTTTTGCGGCGGACAAAGACACAGGCAAGCAGCAGCCTGCTTGTCTACGGAAACCAAGAAAAAAATAGCATCTATTCACTATTAAGATGCAAGGCTAGACTCACTTTGATTTCCTCCAGGTGAACGGTTCATAGAATTTTAACACTTTTCTCATGTTTAGTCATGTTTGGATTTGTTTTTGACATTGACAACGTTGTATAAACAAACTGATGTGTTGGTTTATTTAAATTATTTGCATATATTTGTAATCCTTGCTTTACAACTTGTTCGGTTGATGACAAAACCTAGTAGGTTGTTGGGTGACATAGAGTAGGTCGATTCATACTAGCAAATAGGGTAAATAAATTATAAAATATCCGATGACAAATATCTGTTTTTGATTACCACCTAAATTAACCGACTTTCCAACACCATGTGTATGTGGTGTCCAGTTGATGAAACGAGTTTTGTGTGAAACCTAGAACCTGGAATCTGGAGAAGGTTGCGTTTTTATTATACTGTTTTTATCAAATTGTTTTTTAAAATCTTTTACTTTTCGCTTTGTTGGTGCATGATGTCAGTAGTTCAGTGTCTAGTGTCTGTAATCGTGTTTGTAATGTTTTATGTTTTGTATAAGCGAAGTTGCTAACAAGTTCGCTGATATGGGCGAACTTGTTAGACAAGCGAAGTTAGTGACAACTTCGCCTGAACATGCCAGGCGAAGTTGTCGTGATTATATAAGCCATCTGTTACGGCTTAATCAATCAGTTAATAGATTACGAGTTTTCGTGTATTCGAGTCAGAGAGAGTCTGTAATCAAGTGATCTTCGTATCACGTGTTTAAGGTTGGTATACAACGTGTTTGATTATCGTGTGTTAATCGTATTGTTTTCTATACTCGTAACGTCTTACGTAGGGATTCCGCACCTGCGTAGTACGTGATATCTCGTGTAGATCCGGCTGGGAACCTACAATTGGTATCAGAGCATTTGCTCGATTGTGTGGTTCGGGATTATCACGCGGGTATAGAAATCGTTCCGTTCGACTATTCGCGGGACGAGTTTTCTGAGTTTTTGTGTTATACTCTCCTCCTACAAGCTTAAACAACCCATAACACCTTCACAAACCTCGAAAAACCCAGAAATCTAATATGCAGAAACTTCGTGTTCATCAGGCGAAGTTGCCATCACTGTTACTAGGGTTTCGGCGAAAATATAAGGTTAAGCGAAGTTATCCACAACTTCGCCTACCTTTTCAAGTTCGCTTACCTCAAGCGAAGTTACCCACAACTTCGCCTACCTCCCAAGTTCGCTCACCTTAAGCGAACTTATTCTCAACTTCGCCAATCCGACGAATTTAAGAAAGTGAGCGACGTTACAAATTCACGCGAAGTTAAGCTTTAAGTGAAGTTATCTCAACTTCGCCTACAGAGCTGTTTGAAAATAAAATTTTTGATTTTCGGATTTCTTTGAGTTTTGAGAAAGATGTCTTCGATAAACATTACTGAACTGGTAAAGATGGAAGTAGAAGCAGGTTCGGCTACAAAGGCACCCAAGATGCTTAAGAAAACGGATTATGTAGCGTGGAAAGATCGTTGTGAACAATATGTCAAGTATCAAGATGCCAAGATGTGGGTGTGTATACAAGATGGTTACATTCCACCTACTACTGAGTATGAAGGTCGTGATCAGATCAAGAAGTACAAAGAGATGGAAGATGAAGAGAAGAAAATGTATGAAGCCGAAAGCAAAGCTCATGCAGCAATTACAATGGCTCTTCCACAAGAGATTTTGCACACTTTCAGAAAGTACAAGACTGCTAGAGAACTTTGGGAAGCTCTTGAAAACCGTTTGAGGGCAATGTGGGAATTCGTGCTTCGAAGATTAAACTTCTAAAAACCCAATTCTCGGTCTTCAAGTATCTGAAAAACGAATCACTTGATGATATCATCACCAGATATTATCATCTAATGACTGAACTCAGCAACTATGCATTTGCTTACAAAGAAGATAAGATAGTTGAAAAGCTTCTTGATGCTCTCCCACCAAAATGGGAGATGTATACAGTGTTGATGAGAGAAGATAAAGACTTTGCTGACTATGACCTGGAGACAGCAGTTAACAAGCTAAGAACGTTTGAACTGAACATGGTACGAAAGGAGACACCTACCGATCAGGTTCAAGATCCGGGTATGTATGGTGCAAAGATTAACTCAGGATCAAGTTCGAAAACGGAATCATCTGCTTATTACTCTAAGGGAGAGTCAGGCGCGAGCTCAACACATGAGGGACATGTATCTCTCAACATGAACGGTGATGTGTGCTATGTAGCTGGAGGGTCAAATGCTTCTCAACCTCAAGCGACCAAGAGTAGTTATTCCCCAAGTGTTTCAAACAAAAACTACTCGAAGATGCCCATGAGTGTCAAATCTGCTGAACAGCAGTTTGCTCTCTGTGCATCTTTTATTGCTTCGTATGAGAACTACATTCAGGGTAAGATCGTTGATCCTGCAGTTTTGGATGAAGACTATGACCAAATCGATGCTGATGATCTGGAGGAGATGGATCTGCAGTGGCAGATGGCCATGATAGTGAGAAGGGTAAAGAGGTTCATGAAGAAGACTGGCAAGAAGTATGTCGGTGAGAGGCCAGGGTTTGATAAGACGAAGGTTCGCTGCTATAACTGTCAGCAGAATGGCCACTTTGCAGAAGAATGCAAGAATGAACGTGTAGAACGCAGTCAGAACAGATCTACACAGCAAAGTGGTAGTGGTAATGACTATAGAGCCATGATTTCCAGACAGAACGAGGAGTACAACTGGAATCTGCATGTTGAAGAAGTATTTGAACAGGCCAACTTGGCAAACATCGAAAATGCAGATAGTGAGAAGGGAACTGGCGAAAATGAAGCATACATGGCAGATGTAGCTGACCAGCTCTCCGAGGTAAGTACCGAACTCCCTTGTACTAAGTGTGAACATCTGTCTGAACAACTGACAACTCTAACTGATCAGTTTGTTAGTTTGGATGCGCAATATAAAACTTTAAAAGAAGATCATCACTTCACTAAAGCTAGAGAAAATAGTTACAAAGTAAAAATTAAAGCTAGTGAAACAGATATTAAAAGTCTTAAAACAAAGCTTGCTGAAAAAATTAGAGTGATTGATCTTAGCTATGAAGTTCTAGAAGAGAAAACCAAACTAATAGCTGAGAGGGAAAAACAGATAGCTGATCACCAGGTAAAAGTGGTGGAACTTAACAGGAAACTGGAGCAATTCAGAAATTCCTCCGCTATACTTGATCACCTCGTTAGTGATCAAGGTTCTCCAAAAAGGGGAGGAATTGGTTATCATGAAGTTCCACCACCTTTCAATCATAATTACACTTTTAACCCTAGTAATCAGAAATCTGTCGATGTTGACTATGGTCAGACAGTTCCAGTTCCAGTTACTACTAAAGAACAAGAAGTTAGTAAGCCTGTCGCAAGTGTTAAGATTTCTGCTCCGAGTCCTGTCTCATCTAACTCGGACAAATCCTCTGAGTCGAGTGAGACAAATCAAGAGGAAGTGTTACCAAAAAGTGGAGAGAAAAAGAAAACATCTGAAAAGAAGTCTCCACTAAACCCGTATGTCCCACCATATGTGAGACAAACGGGCAGTAATACAGCCTCAACATCTAAGACAACTTTTGATAAGAAACTTGAAAACAGGTGTTGTTTTAGATGCAATCAACAAGGACATCTTGTTGCTGATTGCCCTCTGAAGCAAAAATTCAGAGGTGTGAGGCCTTTAAAATCTGAGAAAAGAGCTAACAGTAATCAATTTAATGATAAAACTGAAAACCCATCGAATTTCAGAAAATGGACTAATCCAGGTTTTCAAAGAAATAGATCTCAGTTTTTCACTGCTAACACCCAAACCATAACTAATAATTTATTTAATTCAAGACGGTTTGGATGGCCTCATAGACAATCCACAAGAAGGTATCCTGTTAGGACTCACAGAAATGATTATGATACTAACTTTGGACAGCCAAGGTACGGGATGTATCGACCCAAGACCAAGAGGTCTTGGGTCCCAAGATTCTAATAATCTGCTTTAATCGTGCAGGAACAGTTGAACAGGGCTGCCAACAATCAATGGGTTGTGGATAGCGGCTGTTCCCGGCACATGACGGCTAACAAGAAATTGTTACAAGACTGGAAACCTGTTCAAGGTGGTAGAGTGAGTTTCGCAGGAGAGAGCGGTGGAAAGATCACAGGAATTGGGACTGTGACTAACGGGAAGATGACACTAGAGAAAGTTAACTTTGTTGAAGAACTGAAGCACAATCTGCTGAGTGTTTCGCAGATCTGTGACAAGGATTATACCGTGCATTTCACGAAGAATGAGGCGATAGTGTTGTATCCTGGTTTTAAGATACCAGAGGACATGATTGTGATGAAGGCACCAAGAGTGAAGAATACGTATATCATGGATATGAGGTCTACTGAAATGGCCACTGAAGAATCGTGTCTTTTGTCGAAAGCGACTGAATCAGAGTCCGAATTATGGCATAGGAGAATGGGGCACATTCATCTTCGTAAGATGAACTACCTTGTCAAAAATGGGCTTGTGTTGGGGGTTCCCTTGAAGAATTTCAACTTCGAAGACAAATGCTTATCATGCAAGAAGGGAAAGCAACACAAGAAATCCCATCACACCAAGAAGGTCAACTCAATAGTCAGTACCCTAGACCTACTTCACATGAATCTCTTTGGTCCAGTGAATGTAAAAAGTCTAGGGGGAACATCGTACTGCTTGGTGATTACTGATGATTTTTCTCGATACTCGTGGGTATATTTCCTGAAGTCGAAGGATGAAACTGTTCATATGGTAATAAATTTGATTACCAAAGTTGAGAACATTATGGGAAAAAGAGTTAAATACATCAGGAGTGACAATGGGACTGAGTTCAAGAACTATCAGATGGAGATCTTCTGCCTACAGAAGGGGATTGAACACCAATACAGCGCATCGTATACTCCGCAACAAAATGGAGTGGCTGAGAGGAAGAACAGAACTTTAATTGAAGGAGCCAGAACCATGCTGGCTGATTCGCAACTTCCTGTGGTGTTTTGGGCTGAAGCTATTGCAACAGTCTGTTATATCCTTAATAGAGTGTTAACTGTTAAAAGATTAGATAAAACCTGTTATGAACTAATGCATGGGAGAAAGCCCAACTTGAGTGGTCTTGAACCATTCGGGTCCCCGTGTTCGATATTAAAGACCAATTCAAAATTTGGTGAAGTAGCCGACGAAGGAATCTTAGTCGGATACGTTGTTGGGACTCCCAACAGACGGGTCTTTAATACATCGACCAGCAAGGTTGAGGTGGTGTGTAACACTGATATCACAAGTTACAAATCACCAAAACCAAGCAAGGGACCCGCTGGGGTTTTTGACTATGATAGACTTTTTAAATCTTTTAACATGCCTTATTTGGTTTTTGCAGAAGATGAGGAAAGAATTGCTACGAAGATGATATGCGATGAGGAAGACACTTTGGTGCAAAGACCACAGTATGATGAATGTGAGCCTTCCTCGTCAAATGCTGTCAATACCCCTGCTGCCTCTACTGAAGAGGAATTCATCAATCCGTTTCACTCTCAACATCAATCAACCATGGATGAGCTATCTTCGAACTTGGAAGATAATCTAAATGTTAGTTCGGTTCCGACTACGAGAATTCACAAAGATCATCATTTGGAGAATGTGATAGGTGATCCGTCCGCCGGTGTACAAACAAGACAAAGCTTGAATGAGCACACCTGTGTTTACACAAGCATTAAAGACACAGGCATTATCAACGAATGCTTGTACACCTGCTTCATCAGCCAGATTGAACCAAAGAACTATCAAATGGCTCTTAAGGACAGCTCGTGGGTGGAAGCCATGCAAGAAGAGTTGGCTCAGTTTAAGAAAATGGAAGTATGGAATTTGGTTGAAAAACCAAGAAATGTGCATGCGATTGGCACGAAGTGGGTCTTCAAATGTAAGAGAGATGAGAAAGGGGTTGTTATCAGGAATAAGGCGAGGCTGGTTGTTAAAGGTTTTAATCAACAAGAGGGGATTGATTACAATGAGGTGTTTGCTCCTGTGGCAAGATTGGAAGCCATTCGGCTGTTTTTGGCATTTGCTGCTCATAAGGAGATGAAAGTTTTTTAGTTGGATGTGAAGAGCGCGTTCCTAAATGGTAAAGTCGATGAGGTTGTGTACGTTGAGCAACCTCTGGGTTTTCCTGACCCTGACTTTCCCGATCACGTATACAAGCTAAGTAAAGCGCTGTATGGACTACATCAGGCACCTCGTGCCTGGTACTCAACGTTATCCGATTACTTGCTTGAGAATGAGTTTGAAAGAGGCAAGTTTGATAGCACGTTGTTCTTCAAGAGAAAAGGAAGCGACTTTCTACTGGTGCAAGTCTACGTGGACGACATTATCTTTGCTGCATCAAAGGTCGCCATGTGTCAGGAGTTTGAGGCCGTCATGAAGAAGAGATTTGAAATGAGTGCTATTGGTGAACTAACTTTCTTTTTAGGATTGCAGGTTGATCAGAGGAAAGATGGGATATTCATTCATCAGACGAAGTATGCACATGATGTTCTCAAACGCTTCAAGATGGAGGACAGCACTCCATATGATACTCCAGTCTGCGTCAATCACAAATTGGGTGCTGATTCAGACAACGATGCAGACGTGGACCCAACCCAATATCGGGCTATTATAGGTTCTTTAATGTACTTAACTGCTTCTAGGCCTGATATAATGTTTGCTGTTTGTCTTTGTGCACGCTTTCAGGCAAACCCAAAAGAATCTCATTTGAAGGGTGCGAAGAGGATACTGCGGTATCTCAAGGGCAAACCGAAGCTGGGGTTGTGGTACCCGAGAGGAGGAGACTTGGAGCTAGTCGCTTACACAGATTCTGATTATGGAGGGTGCAATCAGAGTCGGAAATCTACAACTGGTGGATGTCAGTTTCTTGGTGGTAGATTGGTGTCGTGGCAATGCAAGAAGCAGACTTCAGTCGCAATTTCAACCTATGAAGCAGAATACATGGCAGCATCCAACTGCTGCTCCCAGGTTCTTTGGATTCAACAACAGTTGCGCGACTATGGTCTGAATTTCTCACTTACTCCTATTTGCATTGATAACACTGCTGCTATCTCAGTAACTAACAATCCCGTGAAGCACAGTAAAACTATACATATTGACATACGTCATCATTTTATACGGGATTGTGCTGAGAAGAAGCTGATTGAGCTCGAAAAGGTTGACACGTTAGATAATTTCGCTGACTTATTCACGAAAGCGTTTGACAAATTTAGATTTCAAAACCTTGTTGAGCTGAATGGGATAATCAATCCCGAGTAACCATGCTTTGTGTTTGTGTTATAAAAAAAAAAAAAAAAAAAAAACGTCACTATCGCTTAGAATTATGTCGGTTGCCTCAGTTTGAAGGACATGTCTTAGGATATGTTTGGTCCTCATTTCTGCTTGTAGAATATGAGGATAGCCATTAACCAGATGACTGAAAGTGACCGGGGCGGTTTATGATGAGTTTTCATTCTTTCGCTGAAAATTAGTCGATCATACTTAGTTAGAAGGACACATACTAGTATGTGGTCGGTCCAGCTGATCCATTGGATCTTCGGGATAGCCGTTAACCTGAAGACTTTGATTTGGTCGGAGCGATAGAAGTTAAATTTTTTCTTTTCGGGAGATGAAATTATTTTTCAAGTCTACTACTTCGTAAGAAGTTCCTTTACTATGTTTAACAGAAAATTGATCCAACCTTGGAAAGTGATAAATATACTGATTCTGTGTGATTAACTAGTGAAGTTATTAGGCTTAAAAGACTTTAGAACAGTCATTGTATGTCATGGTAGCTTTTTATGGTGCGTAAAAGTAGAAGTGATACTAACTAAATCTACTCGATTTTTTGTGGAAACTCCTTAAGAGTTGTGCATGTCTTCATACATATCTTTCCGAATGATAGGCAGAAAAGCGATTACCCAGTCATACACGAGCCCGTGAGTGTTCTGATTCCCGTGAAGATAGAGTGTTAAGACGCTGCAGTGATCCAGATTCGGGACTTGCAGTTACTTTCTACTTGAAGTTGTGTATATACATGTTATATTAAAAAAAAAAAATAATAATTCTAGAGTTCATAATGATAATGATTATCAATCAAGACACAAGAAGGTGAATGGGAAACAGAGTCTAAGTTCGAAGAGTAATTACTACTTAATCAGACACTACGGTTCAAGGTCAATTCGGGGTGACTTGGGGAAAGCCAAATACGCCTTGAGAATAGATAGGAGGCATCATAATCTCTGAGTTGTTGCCCACTTATGTTTTGAGCTTAATTGAACCTAACTCGTATCACAGAAACGATGAAAACCATTTTAAGTAACCTGTTTCTCTATGTCATAATACAGCTAAACACGGATCTGTGTGACAGTCACGAAATTAGTATGATTCCTGTTCGGATCTTTTCTAAAACATGGTAGTCCCTGTCGAGACTGAAATTTGATCCCGTGTACTTTAATTTTTTCAAATTTTTGTTACTTTTGTAATTGTTTGATTTTATACCTGGTTACTTGGTCTTGATCGTATCATTTAACGCTTTAAAGGATGTTTTAAAACTTAATTGCAAATTGTTCAAATTATGGGGTTTGTTTTGAAAAATTTTAATATCAGCGAAGTTCTGCATAACTTCGCCTTATAGGCGAAGTTATCCACAACTTCGCCGATACATCTGTGGCCCTATATAAAAAAGTTTTATAGTCAAACTGTTCATTTATTTCAAAACCCAGCGAACTTATACTCACAGAAACCTAGGCGAACTTACAACTTCGATTCATCCGTGTTACTTGTTCAAATTTCGAGTCTGATTAAAGGTGTGTAGGGTAATCGACTCATATAATCTCGTTCGTTAATGTTAATCACAGGTCGATACGACCCGTTTCGTGACCTCGATTATTTGAAACCTAAACACCCGATTTTCAAACTTGATATTACGTGATAGTAATGTGCATGAACGTCTAAAACTTCATAAAATCATGTGTTACGGAGTCCTCGATCTCCAATTTCATCACCTACACGTCGTTTAATAAACCTAACAGTTGCCGATTCAAATTCGGCGAAGTTACAGTTTAGGCGAAGTTATCCGTAACTTCGCCTGAGGTTTAACTTCGCCTGATTATTGATTTTGAAACAGTTTATGAGGGGATGTTGTGATTAGGCGAAGTTATCCGTAACTTCGCCTGGACCATTTTACTTAACTATTATCAGACGAAGTTCAAGTTGAAGCGAAGTTGTTTCCCAACTTCGCCCCACCTTTAACTTCGCCTGTACATAATAGATCACAACTTCGCTCATGGTAACAGGCGAACTTGTGATTCGCTTTGACGTTTATCTAACTTAACCTGTTTGTTGCAGATATGGCTGCTGTTGCTGGAGCAGGTGGTGCAGGCGGTGATGACGGAGGTGATCAACAAAGACAGTTCTTCCCGGGTCACAACATGTACATAACATTAGACCCGGAAGCGAGCGGAGTTGATGATTTCCTCGAAATCATCACATTCCTTTTACGCTCGAGGATATTCCACGCCATTACAACAACTCTGCCGATATCCTTACCCAACATTGAGGATTTCTGGCAGACCGTGGAATACGACTGTAGAGTCGAACCCCCGGTGATGCGAGCAACAGTAAACAATCAATTTGTTCAGTTCTCTTCTGAACATATCCGGGCGGCTCTGCGGTTTGGAAACGAGACAAGGGATGACCCGACAGAGTTTGTAGCTCCTTTCCGCGATGGAGCATTTTTGAGGATGGGTTATTCTGGTCCCTTGGGGATTCGCAGAGAAGGAAGGGTTTTCTGCTTGACCAGTGGCGCTTTCTCATGCATGTTATGATCGTTTGCATGTCAGGGAGAAAGGCAGGCACTGATGGCATGGGCGCGACCATGCAGTCAGCAATGACTGCTATGACATACAACAAGCGATTCAGCTTTTGTCAGATGGTCTTTTACGAGATTGATCGTCAACGAAGAGCGATGGCGCGTGAGCGGTTCATCATGTATCCAAGATTCCTTCAAATGATCTTGAATCATGTTGCTCCAACACTTCCTCAGCGCCGTCCGATCCGATATGTTGAGAGTGTGAACAAACGGATCTTCGCCCAATGCAGATCCTCCAGTGCGAGGAGCAAACCTGAGCTTCGTCCTCGCCATACTCCACTCTTTGGGTACTTAATCAACCCGGGGTATGTGCCTGCTCGTGGGGATGAGTTTAGGGACCCGGCACCACAACAGGCAGGAGCACCTCAAGCTATACGTTCTGCTCCTGTTGTGTCACCGGAAGAGAACGTGGACCTTGATGCAGAATTTGGTGGTCAAGGCTTCTTTGATATGGATCGGGTGGATCCAGAGGAGAACGTTCAGGTCCCAGTTGAACGTGCCTCGACTGTGAATGTTACTAGGGCAGCTACAATGGTGGCTGGCTCAGATTCTGATGATGAAGTGGCAGAGGCGAGAAGGATTATGGTGACTCGAGAAAGACTACATGGGAAGAGAAAGAGAACAGATGATGATGACGAGTCAGACTATGAGGAAGAGGTTCAACAGTTGATAAGAAGGTCAAGAAGGGAACGGATAGGTGCAGGATCAGGAGCCGGTGAGAGCTCTAGGGTGGTACGTTTCACTCCACCAGCACTATCCGGTATGACAATGGTTCCCTCATCACTACAGGTTACAAGGCCAAGCGCTACGGGTGTTCCCGTGGTGGCTACCTCATCTACATTTGGCCTCCCACCCACTACTTTCCAACTTTCGGCTCCGGAAATAGTTTCGTTGCCGCCTCCGACTGTTACTCCATCGGAGGTCGTGGCACGCTTTATCGAGTCGACTGTTGTGGCCACTGCAGGGTTATCAATGACGATACCACCTGCGGTTACGTCTATTTCTACTTCTGAGGTCCCAGTGACATCGGAAATCCCTCCTCAGTACACTCAAGACATATCACATATGAGGTTCGATTTCGATGCAACCCTCTCAGACTCAGAACGAATAGCAGCACTTGAACGGGTCGTGGCAGAACAATCAAGGGTGAATCTTATCCAGACCCAGGCTATTCAACGCCTAGTTGCAGAGAATCAGATGCAGTCGTCCCTGCTGGTAGAACACGGAAAGATCATAGATGCTCTGAAGGAGTTCTTGGCATCTCAGGGGGAGACGAGCTGTAAAGGCGACGAGTTGAGGACGAAGAGAAGAAATGATAGAGACGATGATCCCAATGCGTCGAAAGATGCAGGTGGTGAGCTACCAAGAACTACTCAAGCTCTTGGGACTTCCACAACTCAGGGGGAGTCGACATCTGCAGCTGGTGGTGATGATGTGGTGGTGGTTGACGTAGAAGAGATGGATGATGGTTTGGTTGGTGATGATGATGTATTGCCAAGTGATGTGATAGAGAAGATTGGAGAAGATATTGTGATTGATTATGAGATAGAAGAGGGAGAGATAGTAGAAGAGAATGTGGAGCATGACATTCCAGATGTTGAGAAAGCCGATTTGAGTAAAGAGATGGCAAGCGATGAGTCTGAATGGGAAGAGCAGCCTAGATGGAAGGAAGGCTACGCTCAATGGTTCATCAAAACGAAGAAACCGGCGGTCCCTACAATGTTTAAGAAGAGTTACAACATTAAAGGCTATGCTGAAGCGAAGAAAGGGATTATTTGCTGGATCTATGATGAGCAGTTGAGGCTCTTCGTGATTAAAAGGTATGATGGTGTTCAGTACTTTAGAAGACTGTTAAGATCGTTGAATACACTGCCGGAATGTGAAGTAAAAGACTTAGCCAGATTGGGGTTAATCAATCGAAGTGACGATAATATGGCTAGAGTCATTGGGAAAATTGTATGGAAAGAAAGTATAAAAGAGAAGAAATTTGAGCTGTTAAAACCACAAAAGGGAAAACTTGTTGAAGACAAGGATAGAGGTTTGAGAGCTGATGGAAAACCTTGGATGATTATGAAGTATAAACCGATCCGGTGCCTTAAAGAAGTACCGATGAAGCTAATGCCCAAGGATGTGCTTAAAGACCTAAAGTGGTGGTTTGTAGATTCTGAGACAGCTGAGGCAGTGATGGAAGACGAGGATGAACAAGAGGTGCTAAGAGTTTACGATCCGATGCATTTGGTAAACTTATCGCAAGCTGATCTGCAGGTGCTCAATGAGAAGAAAATCTTTTATATTCCTGCTTGGAAAGACGAAGCGAGGAAATATCAAAGAGTTGTGTCGGTATGTGTTCGAGAAGGAGTGCATGCGTGAAGATACAAGGTTGAAGATTACAAGACACGTGTTTGAAGCTAAAAAGATGAAGCTACTGCCAAGGGGGAGTCTGTTGGTGCATGATGTCAGTAGTTCAGTGTCTAGTGTCTGTAATCGTGTTTGTAATGTTTTATGTTTTGTATAAGCGAAGTTGCTAACAAGTTCGCTGATATGGGCGAACTTGTTAGACAAGCGAAGTTAGTGACAACTTCGCTTGAACATGCCAGGCGAAGTTGTCGTGATTATATAAGCCATCTGTTACGGCTTAATCAATCAGTTAATAGATTACGAGTTTTCGTGTATTCGAGTCAGAGAGAGTCTGTAATCAAGTGATCTTCGTATCACGTGTTTAAGGTTGGTATACAACGTGTTTGATTATCGTGTGTTAATCGTATTGTTTTCTATACTCGTAACGTCTTACGTAGGGATTCCGCACCTGCGTAGTACGTGATATCTCGTGTAGATCCGGCTGGGAACCTACACGCTTGACATCATTTGTCCACTTTAGTTATAATTTTAGATTTAAATAATCAAACAAAGTTTGTAATACTGACCATATGCTCCTCGTGGATACGATACCTTACTTATCCTATCTAGGTAGTTTAATTAGGTTTTTGATTGACTTGAATGACGGTCATCAAAATGGTGCCGTTGCCGCGGAGCTAGTGCACTTAGTGTTGTGTTACTTGTTTGATTAAAAATAAAAGGAAAAAAAAAATAAAAAATCATATATATATTTAAAAAAAAACAAAAATATTTTTCTTTTTAATTTCTTTTTGTTTAAGTTTGGTATTACATGTGGTATTGCTTGTCTTTGCTTGTGCAGGAACTTGTTATCGTGTTGGCAACATAAGTGTAGTTCGGCTATGAGTTATTACAGTAATCAAAGTCCACTAGGTAGCCCATTGTACCCACCATTCTCACAAAAACAACAATTTTCAAACTTTGACCTGCCACATCGTCAAACCCAAAACCAATATGAAGATGATGAGTTTGATGAGATTGTGCCTTCAGTTCCACCATTTAATCAAAGAGATCAGAATCTGGTCAAGTTCGGTCTTCAAAGGTATAATGGTGATCAACAGAACGATTATGGAGGACATCAGGGTCAAGATGAGTATATGGATGGAGTGCATAGGGCGAATCACAGAGCCCCAGTTAGGGGAGTTGCCAGTCATTTTGTGCGTATAGTACCAAAAAGCACCTCACTGTTCGAGCCACCACATCAGAATGCGAGATCTTTTGAGGCACCAATTCATAATTGTTATGAAGGAGGTTAAAGTAATTATCAAAGCAACTTACAGAATCAAGAGAATTGGCAAAAAAGTCAGCATGGGTCGAATGATAACTCCACTCCATCAATGAAAAACTGGATACAATTATTGAGTTAATGATGGATATTCAGAAAGGCAATGAGATTAGAGATAAGGAAATCAAGGCATTGTCACAGTAGGTTGGACAATTAACTGAAGAAGTGGTAATCATCAGAAGAGATCAAGATAAGCTTTGTAGTGATACTCAAATATGTCTAGCTCACAAATCCTCTAACACAATGAGTGTCCACATAAATGAGGTAAGTACTCGTCCTTTTTCTGAAATTTTTTTTGTTGAAACTCATTCACCACAATGTGTTGAGGGTGGGGTGAATGAGGTAATTGAGTTTAAGGGTGAGAGTGAACATGATCAGGAAGTTAAAAGTTTTACAAAGTCTAAAAATGATTCAAATAACATGTTAACTAAAATTAGTAATTGGAATGTGAAAGTTCCATTTCCAATGGCTTTACTTGCACCAAAAAAATTTAAGTAAAACGGAACAACTTAAGAGTGAAAGGTGGGAAAGTTTTGAAAAAGTGAAAATAAATAAACCGTTGCTTGAACAAGTTAAAGCGAGTCCTGATCATGTTGAGTGTTTAGAAGATTTAAGTACCCACAAACGACATCACAAGTTTCCTAAACAACTTACTTTAACTGCTAATGTGAATGCCGTTTTGATGGGTACCCTTCCCCCGAAACTTCAAGATCCAGGAACACCTATTATTTCAATACAAATATGTGATTTTAAATTAGATAGGGCTTTGTTGGATCTTGGAGCTTGTGTAAGTATTTTACCGGGGAGTTTATATGATCAGTATGATTTTGGGCCACTACAAAAAGTTAAAACAACAGTGAGGTTGGCTGATCAAACTCCTAAGTGTCCTAGGGGGATTGTAAAGGATGTGATTGTAAAAGTTGGTGAATTCTATTATCCTATAGATTTCCTCGTGCTGGATTGTTTAAAGAATACACAACCGACTGTTATTATGGGTAGACCGTTTTTAGCTACAACAAAGGCTATTATTAATTGTGCTGAGGGAACGGTTAGAATGAGGTTCGGGGAAAGTAAAATAAGTTTAAAGGTGTTTTCTAATTCGTTTAATCATAAAACTGACAAGTGTGGATCTCCTGAGAAGGAGAATCGAACAGAATAGAAAGAATGTTTTATGATTGACAGGTTAAATGAAGAGAAGGTAAAGAAGAAATCAAGAAGGAGAAGAGGAAAAAAGGTGGAGTTTGATTGCTATAGAGAAACGTGTAAATTTTATGATCAGGTATGGGAAAAGTCTAATATCAGAGTAGAAAAAGTTTAGGAGAAAAAGAAGGCAAGCACCCTACGAGACCACCATGAATGGCACATCAGGTATGGTCCGGCTGAAGACCTTAACAAAAATTTAGCGCTAAGGCAACTCAGCCTTGTATTCAGGTACGTATATATTATGTTGTATTTAAAACTTTGTGGGTGTAGTTTTCTATAAACCCTCACGAGACCTCACTCGTCCACCCGGGCTACGAGGGGTTTTAAGGGCTTGTTGCATACGCTAAAGGCAATCGTGATTCCTACGAAAGTGAGTTAGGTCTTTTAACAATTTTACTAGTTTAACAAATTTAATTATGAAATTTATTTAATTGGGCTTGGTAATTAAAATTAACTGTTTTGAAAACGATTTTAAAAGACCTATCCTAACAGTTGTTAGAAGCGTGCTTCTACACGTGTGAGAGTTTGCAGATTATGTTGAGTGAATTAAGGAGCCGGGTTTGTTAAGAGTAAGCACGAGTGTACTTGAGTTGCTTACTTTCTTATCAGGTTATTTCGTTTCCATAATTCCTTTTGTTTTATTAGTTTTACTGCTAAAAGTGTAATTGTATATTGTATAAAGTGTTAGGACCACCAAATTAAGCCCGGTTTAAAAATTAATAAAATAAGCAGTAAATTTTAACCCCGTCCTCGTTAATGTTCTTTTAAATGCTAAATTTTAAACATTGAGGACAATGTCAACCTCAAGTGTGGGGATGAGGGTAAAATAAATTTTTTTGCCTTAGAGTGCCTTGATTGTGCGCAAAAGCCGGAATTGTAAATAATTAATTGCTATTATTAATGTCAAGTAGAGGTCTTTGGTCATGGTCAGTTTTTAAGCTTCTCGAAAGTCTTCCAATTCAAATGTTTTTCAATAACTAAAATTAAAATGGACCGTTTAGATGGGGATAACGAGTCATGGGGACGGGTACACATGTTTCATATCGGCAGCCTAATTCCTCCGGTACGTGTGTGAGATTTGCCTTATATATAATGCACATATAATATATAGTATATACACATGTCATATGAGTATCAATATAGAGAGTAACCAGTATGCAACCAGTATGCCCATGATATCTAGAACTTGGTTGTCTCATGCATTTCGAGATCTTAATACCACCACCTGTATGGAGAAATAGGATTGTAGAAACCCTACATTATAATGGCCTTTACATAAAAAAAAATCCCTACCCTACATTATCCCTTAGGAGTCAAGTTTGTGCCTTTTCCCTTTCGTTTTTTTTAAACCCACATTACAAGCTGTGTTAGCCTTGGCCTTTTATTATTTTAACCCCGTGGATGAAAACCTGGTATATTAGAGCTGTATATAAGTTGTTTGTCGAGCATAGTACACAATGTACATATGTCTCGGGTCAGTGGTTTGTATATATTGATGTTAGTATTTGTAAAAAGTAATAGTAAAAAAAACAAAAAAAAAGAAAAAAAAAGTTGGAAAGTCAAAGAAAAGCTCAAAAAGAGATAATGTTTGAGTTAGTATCGTTTGTAAATAATAGTTAGTGAGTTTGTTTTTTTGTTTGGTTGTGTCAATAAATTGGGTTTCATCCACCACAAGCTACTATATAAATTCGCTTCCACACCTTAACATAAGCCACATCAAAACCCTTAGTTCTATTCTCTATGTAACCGGTGGGTAATGAGTGGAGATATGATTTGAATCCAAGCTTATTACATTGTGTTCATACTTGGTATAGAGGGCAGAGAGATATTAGCACATTTTTTGTTGGTCCAGATATTAAATCGAGAGGAGTGATGTTATATTATGAGGGGTGTGAACATGTGTGCCTTAACCGGAAACAAAGTACACTCGTTTAGGCGATTCCATAGTTTAAAAACGTATCATTAAATTATTTGGTGGGTTATCAACCTTGACAGTGTCAGTTATTAGGAATTGGGTATGCCATTATACCTCACTAGTATTAATAATGATAATTGATGAACCATCGATCGAGGTGTATGTGTTTCATGATAGATTGCTTGAGGGCAAACAAAAGATAAGTATGGGGATGTGATGGTCGGGTAAAAGTCATGTATTTATGTTATTTGTTTACTTTTAGTTTAAATATTATGTGAACTTTGGTACTTCAAGCTATATTTGTATTTCAGGTCATTAAGCGTTAAAGATACAAATTGGTGACATTTATGAGCTTGCTTTATAGTCTCAGGAAGACTGGGTTCGACGCGCGCATTATTCAATAATAATAATAATAATAATAATAATAATAATAATAATAATAATAATAATAATAATAATAATAATAATAATAATACAAGGAATAAAGGAACTTTGAAGTGTGTTTTGTGTGTGCACGTGTAGATCAAGAAAAAGAGAATATTAATCTCTCATGCACTAAATAAAAAGTGTTTGGACTTCAACATAATATTAAAGCATGCATTCAGTTGGACTTTAATATACGTTCTTGTGGGTCGTGCATGGGCTTGAAAAAAAAAGACTACAAGGTTGGCCCTAAAGAGGGCAGACTAAGTGGGATTATCAGGGAATCAGAAGAGGGAGTTTTTTTGGCGGCGAACAAAGACACAGGCAAGCAACAGCCTGCTTGGCTATGGAAACCAAGAATGAAAATAACATCTATTCACTATTGATGTAAGGCTAGACTCACTTTGATTTCCTCCAGGTGAACGGTTCACAGAGTTTTAACACTTTTCTCAGTTTTAGTCATGTTTGGATTTGTTTTTGACATTGACAACGTTGTATAAACAAATTGATGTGTTGGTTTATTTAAATTATTTGCATGTAATAGTAATCCTTGCTTTTCAACTTGTTCGGTTGATGTGACATTCGCGACAAAACGAGGTATACTATATTCACTACGTAACAAGTAAACGATAAATCGGTTAATTCGTAGTGCTTAAACGAGTAACCGACCGATACTAATTATGACCCGTATACATACTGAGGGGTCATATACGAGTTATATATATATTATAGAGGCTAACATATTGATATTTAGGCCCCAGTACGTTTAAAACCATTAAAACGAAAAAGGTTTCGTTTATTGATACGCTATGAGTTTAAACGCAATCGTTAACATCAAAACGAGCATTGTAGCATCCGTTAAGCCGAAAAAGATTTATAAAACACTTATATGACATGTTCTAGGCAATCTGTGAAAATATTTTGGATTTTTACAACGAGTCGTACGTTTTTCTTATTTTACAAAAATAGGCTGAAAAACACTCGTTTTCGACCTATTTTTAGCACTCGAACTAGTTTTCTTGCAAAAAAAAAAAACCGAACCCGAAATAAACTTGGAACCGAGATTAGACTTCGGGCACGCAAAACGAGGCAAATGGCCAAAAGAGGGGCACATGGGCCCCTCTTTTTCTTGGCGGCCGCCATACACACTTTCACATACAATTAGATATTTTGGTTAATATCTATCTTTACTTTATCCTTTCTTTCATTTCCAGCCAAACACCAAAAGTAGCAGATTCGTTTTTGAACTTTTCCATCATAAAACATTAAGGTATGGGTCTAATTTTCAAGTTTTAATCTTGTTTAATATATATGTTATAATCATAAAATCATGATTTGATTAAAGATAATCATGTTTAACCATTCAAAAACCATAAAAATCAACTAAAATCTTTTTTTGATGTTAAACATGTTTACAAAGCAGAAACATATAGATTTTTGACCAAAAACACGGATTAGAACATGAATATGTCGTTTTTACGGTTCAAAAGTTCGGTTTGAAACCAAAACCGAAACCCTAATTAACAAGGCTGTTCTATGGATGATTTATGCTTGGTTGGATGTCATATGATATGTAGATACACTGAGATTGTGACCCAAGACCCGGGAAGTCGTTTAAACTATCGAAAATCATCGAAAACCGACAAGGTAAACCCGTAACACTCGTATAGGGGCTGTTTAGTATTAGGTTGTGACGTGCTTGTTTTTAGCTTGTGAAAATTTTTAGGGACATTAGAGATCATATAAATGAGTCCCTGTTCAAATTTGGTAATTTTTCGATAAACGGAGAATATTTGGTGAATTTATATCCATTTATGAGCGTTTAATTGGGAAAAATAGCTAAACATATTGAAAAATTATGAAACTTGGTTTTGGAGATTAATATGTGTTGGTAAGATCACTAGTAAAGTTTGGGGGTCATTGGAAATGCCTATGTATGGTTTGTGCAATTATGGTTTAACCGAATCTTAACAGCCGAAAAACGCACAAAAAGGCATTTTGTCAAAAGAGTTAGGTTCTGGAGGTTTTTCAGGGGCTATGTAATAACATTTAGGCCATTTGTAAAAATTATCGGATTTTTCAGAGGTCATTTGATATAAACAGGCCATTTATTACACGATTATAACCTATTAAATGATTTTTTATAAATAAATAATTAATCATAAAATTTCTGAAAATATTTTTATAAAATTCTCCATGTCTTAAAATATTTTTACAAAAATTTACATAATTTATATATAAGTACATATTTAGTTATGATTAATCAAAGATTTAAATTATAATTGTTTTAACGAAACCGGAAGTTTTGTGTTTAACGGAATGACTGGTATGTCAAAATGTCAAAAGTGGTCAAATATCATATTTTTGAATTATATTGATAAAAACGAACTTTTTACGAGAATTCCGGACAATTCGGGTGGATTGTACGCGTTTTGTATAATCAAACCCGTGTGAAAACAGAAACGAACCCTGCGATCAAACCAGATACCGAAACCTTAAAATTCTTTCATAAATCAAATCATTTTATCAATCAATACATTTACTTAAGTTTTTATGATCTTACCTATTCCCTAAACGCATAAACGATCAACTTGGCTAGGCTCGGAAAAACGGTGAAACTGAGCCAAATCCAGTTTTTAACATTTCATATTATACAACGTCACAATTTAAGACTATGGTCATGTTCTGGGCCTACCAGCTATACCCAGATTATCTATACAGCCCGATTTAGCTTAAACACTGTACTAGTATTAACAGTACGATACCGGTTATAGGAGTCAAGCTATAATCGAGAAATTCTAGTTACCGATACGTACCACCAGCTCGAACAACATTAAGGTGAGTTTCACGACCCCCACTTTCTAAACTGTTTTACGAACTTTAGGGGTGAAAAGCATGTTTACATATACTTATATACTTGAAAACGTGTGATGATGTGGATTATCTAAGTACTAACACTTGACAAGTCCCCACAAACACAAGTGATTAACTTCGTGCCGGTGACGTGTGGATAGTACTATCGGTTTGACAAACCCAACTGACAGAGCCGGAGGGGTATGCCGGAACATGTTAACCCAGTTGCACATTGTCATTTAAACTTATTACATACTGCTATGTGGTGTTAGACATAGTACATACTTGGGGCAAAGTGGCTGTTAAATGCCAACGGGAGTGCATGGGCAGGGGTGGCCATGTGTTTTAGCTCGTTTCGGTTTCACCTGTGGCTTAGTATAATACATCATACACATACTTATATACATACGCATTGTGAACTTTACGAACTCGTATACTGGTTTCGTTGATACTCGTGAAACTTGAAACTCACCAACTAGACGTAGTTGACCCGTTTTAACATGCTTTTCAGGTAAAGCAAAGATGCAATGATTTACTTACGTGCTTGGTGTTAGAAGGAAAGTTGAATAGCTGTGAATAGATGCAAATACGTAGTAATGAATAAGGAACCGAGAACTAGATATGTGTTCTTCATCTAGTTTGTAAACATAGTACCTACCAATGTAATATGTTGTAAATTAGCTGTTGAATTTTTTATAAACAATGTGGTTGATACCAGTGTTATCTGTTACATTCCCGTATTACGCTTTCGCAACTACCTAGTCGGGGTGTGACAGAAGTTGGTATCAGAGCCATTGGTTATAAAGAATTAGGATGTCCCTTAGGATACCCTAATATAACCATAGGCTCGATTTGCTCTGGGAATAAAATAATATTAAATAATATATACTGATGATTCTCGGGATGAATTCGAATGGACAAGTGGGTTATTATGGTCCGGAACGTAATAACGGACTTGTTTGTATGAGGAAATTCGAGAAGAAGTCGATAAACAATCGAATAGGTAAAAACAGCAACATATGTGTATAAAATATAATAATAAATAAATATCTGTGTATACAAACGATTATTTGTGCTTATGTGTATAAATACCTGCATGTATTTTTCTATGGTTAATATAGAAGGATATTATTCTTATTACTAACCATTGTGCAGGAATATGTCAAGATCTACTGATCGTTTATCTAATACCCTACCAACATGGTCTGAGGAGGAGGATCCAGAAGAGGAAACTGGGGAGGAATCAGAGGAAATAGAAGAAGGTTCAGATGCGGTAATTCCCCACGAGGTACCCTCAGGTCAACCCGACTTATTGGGTTACCGTTGTGACACCTATCCTCCTAGGGAATCCCCTAGGAATGTTGTAGGACAGGGAGCTACTAGTGCTTATCATTCACCTATTAGAGCACCCAGATCCCCTACTCCACCTGTACAGCATACACCAGTACCCCCACCCACTATTAGAAACCGTCAGACCGCTCGTATTTCAGTGCACCCACCTGAGCACACCTCTCCCCCACCTCGATCTACGTACCATAGGGGAGAAACATCACGTGTCCAGGTCACTGAGATACCTATTCCTACTTGGGGTTTACCCGCCCCGGTACCCGAGCCACCTCGTCATTCTGATTCAGCATGGTTGGGTTTAGCGACTGATCAGCTTTTAGAACAATCACATTCGATAAATAACCTAAACCAGCATAGACATGATATGCAAGATCACATGTGGTACATGCAGCAAGAAATCAGAATTGTGCAAAGATCCAGTGCTCACAGCCACGGGCGTCAGGATCCGGCAATTATACTATTAGGAGTATGTTTAGCGGTTAATGCAGCCCTAGTGGCTGCTATTGTTTGGTTGTGGCTTCATGTTACAAAGAATGGATAGGACATAGTAGTCTAGCCTTATGTATATAGTCTTTTGATATCCCAAGCAGCATTTTGTTACAACGTGTTGGGCTGACTTGGGAGTTGTTTGTGGTTTAGTACTATTTCAAGCACTGGCCCTTATCGGGTTAAGTCTACATGTCACTTAGTGACAAATTTTGATACGCATATACAAGCGCTGGCCTATACCAGGTTAAGCCTATGCGCTAATTTTGGATGTATATGTACAATAATGATTATAATTAATACAAATGTGTTTTTTTTGGCATAGTTGTGTGTTGTGAAATTGTAATATCGTAAAGTTGTGCCGGTTATAGTGAGACGATATTAATTATTATATAATTGATTATTTTATAGAATGGCCCCGAAGAAGGCAAACCCTTTATCCAAGGCGGAAGTGACCGAAATGATTGCTCGACAATTGCAAGCAGTGATACCAACAATTGTAGCACAAGTCACTGCATGCATACGTGCCAACAATACTGTTACTCAACCTACGAGCACCACTCCGGTCACTGTTAATACACCTCCGCCGGACACTAATGTAGCCCCGGGTGTTACTACCCCGGTGAATAATGATAATGTCATAAATAATAATAACACTCGCCCAACTATGAATGTCACTGGGAACCCAGAACCTGTTATGCACCCTGATAATATCCCGAACCCAAACCCTGTGCCGGTTGTTAACACAACTAATAATGATAATACTCGGACCAATACCGATAATAACAATAATAATAACCGAGAACCCCCACGTCAGGAGTACGTATACAAACAATTTACATCATGTAAACCGATTGAGTTTAAGGGTATTGAAGGACCTAGTGGGCTGGTCAAATGGATAGAAAAGACCGAATCAGTAATTAATATCAGTGAGTGTCCACCGAACCGCGTGGTCAAATTTGCTACCAGTATGTTTCTAGACCAAGCGCTGATGTGGTGGAATACGGTAGTCCAAATAAGGGGACAAGATGCTATTAATCGTATGTCATGGACTGAATTAAAAACCCTCATGCTAGAGCATTTTTGTCCTAAAAGTGAGATTCAGAGGTTGGAACACGAGTTATGGAATCTGGAAATGAAAGGATTGGACCATGTGGGATACACGAATCGTTTTAACGAACTGTCCCGCTTAGTTCCGTGGTTAGTTACACCAGAATCGAAGCGAATTGAACGTTATATCTGGGGACTGACCACTGCTGTGAGAAGTATAGTGAATTCAGTAGCCCACCCAACATTAGAAAGTGTTGTATCTCAAACGGGTGTCGTTACTTTTGATCTGATGAGAAGTGGAGTGATAAGGATGCCAGGTGAAACAACAAGTTTAAAACGAACTGATTATGGAACAAGGATGCATGGAAACCCTCAAAACAAACGGGCCCGTCCGAATACCCGAAGTTATGCCATGACCAGTTCTAATGTAAAACAAGAGACCTATAAAGGGACGTTGCCGAAGTGCAGAAGATGTAACTTTCATCATGTGGGTGATTGCAAACCGATCATTTGTCAAAAGTGTGGAAGAATGGGACACTATGCCCCCAACTGTAGAACCCCCATCAACACTGTTAACCGTCCACCGCAATCAACTCAACTACCTCGACCTCAACCAACCCGCCCACAACTCAACCAACAAACCCCACCTATCACGAACCTCCGTGCCTGCTATGAATGCGGCAGTACGGAACACTTTCGGAGATACTGCCCTAATCTGAACCAGGGTGCAGCGAGAAGACAAAACCAAGCACAAGCATCAACCTCCAACGCAGCTAGGGGACGCGCGTTTGTATTAGGACCGGGTGAAGCGCGTCATGATCCGAATGTGGTGACAGGTACATTCTTAGTTTCGGGTCAGTATGCTTCAGTTTTGTTTGATACGGGCGCCGATAGAAGTTTCATATCTGTTAACTTCTTACCTCTAGAAAATATGCCGGTTAGTGAACTAACAAAACCATATACTATAGAACTCGCTAACGGTAAGTCTATACTCGTTAACCGAATAGTCCAAAATTGTTCCCTTATCCTAAACGACCACCCATTCCTTGTTGATTTACTTCCAGTGGAATTGGGAAGTTTCGATGTTATAGTTGGTATGGACTGGCTATCTAAGTATAAAGCTGAAATTGTCTGTAAGGATAAGACTGTTAGGATACGTCTTCCGAATGATGAGGCGATGCTTGTTCAAGGTGAGAAATCTGGTACGGTACTGCCTCTCGTATCCCAACTTAAGGCATTAAAGTATTTGCGCCAATGTTGTACATTATACTTGGCGAGCGTAACAGTTAAGGAACCTGAGGAAAAACGAATGGAAGACATCCCAGTGATACACGAGTATTCAGATGTATTCCCCGATGAGTTGCTTGGTTTACCACCGACCCGACAAGTTGAATTCCGTATTGACTTGATACCAGGAGCAGCACCCATTGCTAAGGCACCTTATCGGCTTGCACCTTCTGAAATGCAAGAACTATCCAACCAGTTACAGGAATTACTGGACAGGGGTTTTATCCGCCCGAGTTACTCACCGTGGGGAGCACCAGTGTTATTTGTAAAGAAGAAAAATGGAAGTTTTCGGATGTGTATTGATTACCGGGAATTGAATAAAGTGACTATAAAGAATAGATACCCCTTACCTCGAATTGATGACTTGTTTGATCAGCTTCAGGGTGCGAAGTATTTTTCAAAAATTGATCTTAGATCTGGTTATCATCAAGTAAGAATTCAGGAAGAAGATGTACCAAAAACAGCTTTCCAAACTCGGTATGGTCACTTTGAATTTTTGGTTATGCCGTTTGGGTTGACAAATGCACCTGCAGTGTTTATGGACCTCATGAACCGAGTTTGCAAACCTTACCTTGACAAGTTCGTGATAGTGTTTATCGATGATATTTTGATATATTCGAGAAGTAAGGAGGAACACGAACAACATTTGCGGGAAATCTTAGAATTATTGAGGCAAGAGAAGTTATACGCAAAGTTTTCCAAATGTGAATTTTGGCTACAAGAAGTACAGTTTTTGGGGGCACATTGTGAACCATCAAGGGATCCAAGTAGACCCAAGTAAAATTGAGGCCATTAAAAATTGGCAAGTGCCTAAGTCACCAAGAGAAATTCGTCAATTCTTAGGACTAGCCGGGTATTATAGAAGATTCATTGAAAACTTTTCAAGTATTGCCCAACCTCTAACCCTCCAAACTCAAAAAGATCGAGCGTATGAATGGGGAGAAGAACAAGAAATGGCCTTCCAAACGTTAAAACAGAAGTTATGTGAGGCTCCAATATTAAGCCTTCCAGATGGAACTGATGAATTGGTGGTATATTGTGACGCATCTCGTAAAGGTTTAGGATGCGTACTGATGCAAAGAAAGAAAGCAATAGCATATGCTTCCCGACAATTAAAAGTGCATGAAAAGAATTATACGACCCATGATTTGGAATTGGGAGCAGTTATCTTTGCATTGAAGATTTGGAGACATTACCTGTATGGCACCAAATGTACCATCTATACTGATCATAAACTCCTACAACACATATTTGATCAGAAAGAGCTAAACATGAGACAAAGGAGATGGGTAGAACTGTTAAATGATTATGATTGTGAGATTAAATACCATCCGGGTAAGGCTAACGTAGTAGCTGATGCTTTAAGCCGAAAAGACAGGGTCAAACCATTAAGGGTACGAGCACTCGGATTGATTGTTCAAAGTAGCCTAACCGAACAAGTTCGTGTTGCACAAGACGAAGCCTTAAAAGCAGATCAGTTAGAGAAGGAAGAACTACATGGGAATGAAAGTAATTTTGAGAAGAAAATTGATGAAGTATATTATTACAAAAACCGGGTCTGGATTCCTACACTTCATAAACTCCGCGAGCTTATTCTTGATGAAGCACACAAATCCAAATATTCTATTCATCCAGGTACTGATAAGATGTATAAAGATGTTAAAGAATTTTACTGGTGGCCTGGCATGAAAAAGGATATGCCGTGTATGTAAGTAAATGTGCAACATGTACAAAGGTGAAGGCGGAATATCAAAAACCTTTGGGAATGTTACAACAACCCGAAATCCCACAATGGAAATGAGAACAAATTACCATGGACTTTGTGACGCACCTTCCTAAAACCTCCCGAGGACACAATGCTATCTGGGTAATTGTTGACCGATTAACCATATCCGCACACTTTATTCCCATCCGTAACAACTACACCACCGAAAAACTCGCTCAAATTTACGTCGATGAAATTGTATCCCGACACGGAGTACCTCTTTCGATTATTTCAGATCGAGACAGTCACTTTACTTCACATTTCTGGCAAGCAGTACAAGAAGCCTTTGGAACCCGAATCGACCTAAGTACGGCTTACCATCCCCAAACCGATGGTCAATCCTAACGAACCATGCAAACTTTAGAAGATTTACTTCGTGCTTGTGTACTGGACTTCAAAGGGAATTGGGATCAACACCTCCCGCCCATTGAATTCTCTTACAATAACAGTTATCACAGTAGTATACAAGCAGCACCTTATGAAGCTCTATATGGGCGAAAATGTAGATCACCACTATGTTGGACGGAAGTGGGTGATACCCAAATTTCAAGGTCAGATTTAATTCAGGAAACTACCGATAAGATTCACCAGATTAAGCAAAAATTAAAAGCTGCCCGCGACCGACAAAAGAGTTATGCAGATGTTCGCAGAAAACCGTTATCTTTTGAAATAGGTGATAAGGTGTTCTTAAAAGTATCGCCATGGAAGGGTGTTATAAGATTTGGAAAGACTGGTAAACTAGCCCCGGGATACATCGGACCTTTTGAGATTATTGCAAAAATTGGTCCGGTAGCTTACCGATTAAAACTACCCTTAGAACTGAGCACTATTCACGACGTGTTTCATGTATCGAATCTGAAAAAGTGTTTGACTGATTAAACGACAATAGTACCACTGGAAGATGTTCAGATCAACGAAAAGCTCAACTTCGTAGAGGAACCAGTAGAAATTGTAGACGGGAAAACCAAACAGTTACGACACAACAAAATTTCATTGGTAAAAGTTCGGTGGAATTCAAAACAAGGACCCGAATATACTTGGGAATGAAAGGACGAATTCCGAAAGAAATACCCACACCTGTTCCCTAAAAAGAAAACCGGTGACACATTAAATTTCGAGGACGAAATTTCTTAACGGGAGGAGAATGTGACATTCGCGACAAAACGAGGTATACTATATTCACTACGTAACAAGTAAACGATAAATCGGTTAATTCGTAGTGCTTAAACGAGTAACCGACCGATACTAATTATGACCCGTATACATACTGAGGGGTCATATACGAGTTATAGATATGTTATAGAGGCTAACATATTGATATTTAGGCCCTAGTACGTTTAAAACGATTTAAACGAAAAAGGTTTCGTTTATTGATACGCTATGAGTTTAAACGCAATCGTTAACATCAAAACGAGCATTGTAGCATCCGTTAAGCCGAAAAAGATTTATAAAAAACTTATATGACATGTTCTAGGCAATCCGTGAAAATATTTTGGATTTTTACAACGAGTCAGTACGTTTTTCTTATTTTACAAAAATAGGCTGAAAAACACTCGTTTTCGCGCTATTTTTCGCACTCGAACTAGTTTTCTTGCAAAAAGAAAACCGAACCCGAAATAAACTTGAAACCGAGATTAGACTTCGGGCACACAAAACGAGGCAAATGGCCAAAGGAGGGGCACATGGGCCCCTCTTTTTCTTTGCGGCCGCCATACACACTTTCACATACAATTAGATATTTTGGTTAGAAATTCAACAGCTAATTTACATCATATTACATCTTTTTTATTGTTCATACAGAGTTTATTTCAAATATTTTTAGGGTTTTCATATCAAGAAACAAACAAAACAATCTTAACATGTAGATTGTCAATTTTATCGTATTTCGTTTTCTTGTGATTTCATGTGCTTGGATACTTTCGTCCCATGATCCCAAATCAAAGAAAAGTAAACAAAAACATATAAAAACATTCTTACTTTCTTGTTTTATCAATGAAGACTCCAAAACCTTGATTCAAGAATCACCAAAACCAATTGTATGTATGTATAGCTAGAGAGGAGTTGTAAAGAAAGTGTTGTTTAGAGAGAAAAATGTGATGTGTGTGTGTGTGTGTAGTGTGGATTTCGGCCAAGGAAGAAGAAAAGGAAGAGAAAAGGTTTTCAAATCAAAGGTTGTGTAACCAAAATATTATTAAAAACATATTAACTCTCATTAACAACAATTTAACTACTATTAATCAATAATAAACTTTAGGTTAAGACTTTTATTTAATAACATGTATCATGTAACATTTATAACTCAAGTTTACTAGGTATAACATAATCTAAAGTTCATGGTACATTTTAATAATTAACATGTACATGTAATATAAGATGCATGCAACAATCATTCTTGTTTTGGATAAAAATCTGCTAAGGATAATGTTTCCAAATCCGTAAAAGTGAGGTATAGTGCTATGCTAATAACAACGATTGTATGAATGAAAATGGAATGAACAACGTGATTTGTTGCGAGGAAAAACCCCTTGATCTTGTCTAGATCAAAGGAAAAAACCCCGGGTGATGACAACTCGTCGATCACCAATTTATTAATCACAAAAAAGGTACAAGTGTTTGGAGATTACGATCAATGTTACAATGAATACTAATGTGTAGAGAGAAGTGTGAGTTCTGCTCTAGTGTGTGTGAGAATACAAGTGAGTTCTAATTGATCGTTATCTCGATGTTTATAAAGTAAATTACAACTAACAATAATTCCTAAATTTCGCTACTGGTAGCTCCCAGGATGTGGTCAATGAACGTTGGAGGAGTAATGGAAGAGTGGCAGATAGTTAGGAATTATTGTTAGTTGTAATTTACTTTATAAACATCGAGATAACGATCAATTAGAACTCACTTGTATTCTCACACACACTAGAGCAGAACTCACACTTCTCTCTACACATTAGTATTCATTGTAACATTGATCGTAATCTCCAAACACTTGTACCTTTTTTGTGATTAATAAATTGGTGATCGACGAGTTGTCATCACCCGGGGTTTTTTCCTTTGATCTAGACAAGATCAAGGGGTTTTTCCTCGCAACAAATCACGTTGTTCATTCCATTTTCATTCATACAATCGTTGTTATTAGCATAATACTATACCTCACTTTTACGGATTTGGAAACATTATCCTTAGCAGATTTTTATCCAAAACAAGAATGATTGTTGCATGCATCTTATATTACATGTACATGTTAATTATTAAAATGTACCATGAACTTTAGATTATGTTATACCTAGTAAACTTGAGTTATAAATGTTACATGATACATGTTATTAAATAAAAGTCTTAACCTAAAGTTTATTATTGATTAATAGTAGTTAAATTGTTGTTAATGAGAGTTAATATGTTTTTAATAATATTTTGGTTACACAACCTTTGATTTGAAAACCTTTTCTCTTCCTTTTCTTCTTCCTTGCCCAAAATCCACACTACACACACACACACACACACATCACATTTTCTCTCTAAACAACACTTTCTTTACAACTCCTCTCTAGCTATACATACATACAATTGGTTTTGGTGATTCTTGAATCAAGGTTTTGGAGTCTTCATTGATAAAACAAGAAAGTAAGAATGTTTTTATATGTTTTTGTTTACTTTTCTTTGATTTGGGATCGTGGGACGAAAGTATCCAAGCACATGAAATCACAAGAAAACGAAATACGATAAAATTGACAATCTACATGTTAAGATTGTTTTGTTTGTTTCTTGATATGAAAACCCTAAAAATATTTGAAATAAACTCTGTATGAACAATAAAAAAGATGTGTTTTAATCATATAGAATGATCCCTTGGTGATTTAGAATCATAAAAATGTTAAAAACCTAATTATTGTGAAATTAGATTTGAATCTGCCGGCTGACAGAATTGATTGTCTAGATTGTTAATGATATAACTCATTGATTCTGTGGTCTTTTTGATTAATTTTTGATTCTATGAATAAGTAATTTGAATCTAGTTTTCAAAAAGTTAAAAATAATAATATTTGAATTCCGTTTGGTTACCTTTTATGAATTTACAAATTCGTGTGTCAATACTGGCTGAACGAGTTATTTTCTGGTCTGTCTTGTAAAGTGTATAGCATGATTTTGGAATGCTATGGACTAATTTGTGAAACAAACCCAATTAGTCTTGCATCAATTTGACTTATAGGGAATTTTTACTGAATTATTACATTTTGTTGCGCATGTAAAGAGCTGAACGTAGGTTACTGTGTTGCATGAATTTTTATGATTTTTATATTTATTTAGAAATTACAAGAAAAATGTGGTCATGTACCCAATACCTGTATCTTCCTGTGGTAAAGGTTTTATAATTTATTTCAATATTTTTTTAAGGTTGAAAAATATATTTTTGTAGCCTAGAATCTGTCTTGAAAAGTCAGCTTGTATTACATGGATTATGATGAGTCTAATGACCAATTTTGTGCACTATTTGTTGTGATAGGCGATTACAACTTTGCTGCCAACTAGAAACCACCTTGACTAAATGATTTGTCTCACTCGTTGAACTGGGTTGTGGTAGATACTTGGTTAGTTATAGTGCTTACAGGAAAAGTGATTATGTGTTAGTGACACACATGAACGTTAACAGTGCAACTAGATATAACTTAGAACAATTATAAGTTAATATAATTGGTCAAAAGTCACCAACGGGTCGCCAGTCAACGTTCTGGTCAATGGTCAACAAAAAGTCAAACTTTGGTTAAAGTCAACGCAAAATCAAACTTTGGTCAACCACTAATAAACAATGGGATTGTTTGGATACTAAGGGTTCTAGGAACCGCTTAGAAAATACTTACATACTTGTATTATTTAGGGTACTAGTATGCAACATTGACTTAAGCAAGATGACTTCAATTTAAACCGCATTCAAGGTAAGTTTCACTGCCCACTTTTTACTTACTCCTTTTGGGGGAGAAAGCATGCATACAAAACTTTTTGGATATTGTAGACTTGTTAATATCTTATGTGTACATAGTGAACTTAAAATGAAGTCCCCCATACACATTAGACCGTTAACAATTGTACATTGGCTGGGTAATGAAAGGTAGTACTATTGGGTTTGACAAACCCCTTCGGGGCTCTCGGGGGAGGGAGTCGTCAGGTGTCTTCATTTACTAGAAACACAATATGCATTAGTCGTATTAGACTCTGTGGGTGGCAACAAACTAACAAGTCAACCTCGGTCACAATGGAACTTACACTAATGTAACAAGATTATTTGGGCACACTACTTAAGTCGCCACAAGGGGACATAATACCCCAGTCTATAGCATGCAAGTTTCAAGCTACCAACAATGAATCGGAGTATGAAGCATTAGTTACAGGTTTATTACTAGCTTAACAATTGAGGTTCAGATATCTTCTAGTTTACATATATTCTTTATTGATAACTAACCACTTTAATGGTTCACACATTTTCAAAGGTGAAAAATTGATTAAATATTTAGAAATTGTAAAAGAATTGGCAAAATTCTTCGAATTGTTTAGTATAAATTAGGTACCAAGAGGGGAGAATGCTGGGGAAGATGCCTTAGAAAATCTAGCATTATCCTTGAATATTCCAGAGGATATAAAGATACCAATCTTTCACATACTTTCTCCAACAATTGAGGAACAAGAAGCAATGGAAGTGCAACGGATCGTCCTAGAGAATTTAAGAATCTTCAATCCAGTCCTGAAGTTGGATCCTGGATCCCCTCGATTAAGAAATTCCTCCAAGACGGATTAATCCCTAATGAAGAAAATCCTAGGTCTTTAAGAACCAAGGTATCCCAATTTATTATATTACATGATACTTTGTACAAAAAATCTACTGCAGGTCCCTACTTAAGATACATTGAAGATCCAGAAATCCAAGAAGTACTTAAAGACTTCCATGAAGGTGATTGTGGTAACCATACATGGACAGAACATTATTCTCTTGAATACTTAGGACATGTTACTTCTATCCAACAATGAAGAAGGATGCTATGGAATATTCAAGTAAATGTGAATCGGAGTATGAAGCATTAGTTATAGGTTTATTACTATCTTAACAAATGAGATTTAGATATCTTCCAGTTTACATATATTCTTTATTGATAACTAACCACTTTAATGGTTCACACATTTTCAAAGGTGAAAAATTGATTAAATATTTAGAAATTGTAAAAGAATTGACAAAATTCTTTGAATTGTTTAGTATAAATTAGGTACCAAGAGAGGAAAATGCTAGGGAAGATGCCTTAGAAAATCTAGCATCATCCTTGAAGATCCCAGACGATATAAAGATACCAATCATTCACATACTTTCTCCAGCAATCGAGGAACAAGAAGCAATGAAAGTGCAACGAATCGTCCTAGAGAATTTAAGAATCTTCAATCCAGTCCTGAAGTTGGATCCTGGATCCTCTCGATTAAGAAATTCCTCCAAGACGGATAAATCCCTAATGAAGAAAATCCTAGAGCTTTCAGAACCAAGTTATCCCAATTTATTATATTACATGATACTTTGTATAAAAAATCTCTTGCAGGTCCCTACCTAAGATAAATTGAAGGTCCGAAAATCCAAGAAGTACTTAAATACTTCCATGAAGGTGATTGTGGTAACCATACATGGGCAGAACATTATTCTCTTGAATACTTAGGACATGCTAATTCTATCCTAAAATGAAGAAGGATGCTATGGAATATTCAAGGAAATGTGATGCTTGTCAAAGACGTGGCAATATTCTTCATCAACCAGCTTAATCTATGTACAATATCTCTTCTTCAGGGCCTTTAATGGAATGGGGGATGGATATTGTAGGTAAGTTAACTAAGGTGCTGCTAATTTATTCAGAGGTAAAATGTATGCAGACTGCGGACCACAACTGCAGACATCTGTGGCAGAAAAAGTGGACCAAATCTCTGCAGTTTGCAAGAAGAAGAGTGTTTATTTTTTAACGTCTGCAGACTTCTAAAATTAAACCAAATTTTTAAATAAGCTAAAATTTAAATAAAAAAGTCATTCAACATCGAAATTTAAAAAATAGACAAACAACACTAAAATAATATTTATAAAACCACAATAAATAATTTGTTCGTTACTTTGCATTAACTGCTCAGCAATTTCATCTCGTAACTGCGTCATACATTCCCGATCTTATGTAGTGCAATGTGCTTCTACATCGTCTTATTTCTCTCCCATTTCTATTAATCAACAACAAAACCAAAACCTAAATTAACAATAATAAATAACAAAACCTAAACATAAAAAAATCATACCTACTAAAATTCTTAACAAAACCTAAGATAGACACAAATTATTCATAAACAAACCGAACCGAACGTACTAATGGTATTCAAACCTACTAAAATTCTTAACAAATAAAAAAACCTCAATTAAAATTAATCAACAACAAAACCTATCAACAAGATTCATAAGTTAATCATAAGATAGAAAATAATAATTGTTACAATGTAAGAAATCAAACCTAAACATAAACAAATCAATGGACTATAAATAGTAAAGAACAAACCTGTTAGGGCATGGATTTTTATGCTGAGGATACGTTATCTTTATGTAACTTTTGGATCAATTATCCTTAGGATATGTTCCAGGTTGCGCAGGATCAAGGATCCTCGGTATTGATTGTTAACTAACAATTGTATTATTTGAATGGTTTTGTGATTAACAGGTCTAACGGTTAAAAGACTCTGTCCACCTATTTATCCGCCAGTCCATGAAGTTTTGCATGTGGTCAAAGAGCTGCAACGGATCATGGTTAAGTGGCGAGATTACAATTATCGCAGCTCACTCGCAGAGATTTTCCTAGTTTTCACTTGTTCACACTTAGCTTTATTGTAACCGATCTTAAGCTCCACCATTGTAAGATCTTTTTAGATTAATAAAGTGGTGATAGACGATATGTCATCACCCGGGGTTTTTATGCCGGCGATCATCATTTGATCAAGGGCTTTTCCTCGTAACAAATCACGGTGTTCGTCTATATTTTGTTTGCATTTTTATCATTTTTATACAAGCACTATACCTCACATATACAAATTTGGTTACATTTTCCTTAAACCGATTTTTAACCAAAACAATTTGGTGCCCACCGTGGGGAAATTGGTGCTTTAATCCAGAATATTTATCATCAATTTTCAACCATTTCTACCTATATTACTACCAATGGCCTCTCAACAAACCCTTGCTTCAACCACCATGCCTTCATCACTTTCTCTCTCATCAAAATATTCATTGCCAATGCCTTCTTCAACCGCGGGAGCAAAGAGGACCACCGCTGCTGGAAGCAAGACGCAAACTCCAGTCTTCAAAGGCTCCAAGTCCTCTGCTACCACCTTTGTGGTAACTACTAAAAATGATGTTGTCGCTATTTTTTTGCAGGTAAAGGCGTACATGGACCAGCAGAACATGACCAACCATAAGATCCTACGCGAGATATAAGATCTCAAGAAGACTAAGAGGCCAGCGGGGGATCAGACTCCCTTGATGCCTAGGATGCTGGATTTCACTACTCCAGGATCCGTGGCTTAACATGCTAAAGGATCCTCCATCCTTCAGCAAGGATCATCCATCCTTCAACCAGGATCCATGGGTTAGCATACTCAAGAATCCTCAATCTTCCACCAAGGATCATCCATCCTTCAACCAGGATCCATGGGTCAGCATACTCAAGGATCATCTATCTTCCACCAAGGATCATCCATCCTTCAACCAGGGTCCATGGGTCAGCAAGCTCAAGGATCCTCGTTCCTTCGGCAAGGATCATCCATTCTTCAACCAGGGTCCATGGATCAGCAAGCTCAAGGATCCTCGTTCCCTCAGCAAGGATCATCCATCCTTCAGCTAGGATCTCTAGGATTTTTTCATCAAGGATCCTTCAACTTTCAACCTCAAGGATCCTTCATGCAGAATCAAGGATCCTCCAGACTTCAACATCAAAGGTCATCGGAAGTTCACGAGGGAGATTTTATTCCTATGCAGACCATTTCCTCTGGAAGACCAACTATCATAGCTTATGCTTCTTATTCCTCTGGGATGCCAACGTTTAGTCAATAAAGAGGTAACCTTTATAATCATATATCTTTATAAACTAACCTTGGTTCTTCACATGATAAAAGTATCAATCTACCCATGGCCAAGGAACTGCAGAATTTTAAGGATATGATATCCAGGAGTGGTTCGACCCATTCCTGAAATTGAAGAAGGAAGCCATAGGCTGTCGAGGTTTGCTCCACCAATATGTGATGCTAAAATCCCAAAACACTTCCAAACACCCAACATGATGATTTACAATGGCTCAACCGACCCAGAGGAGCATGTGGCTCAGTACAGGGAAATAATGGAAATCAATCTAATTCCGGAAAGGCTTAAGGAGGCCTGCCTGTGCAAAGGATTTGGATCCAAATAACTGGATCCGCTTTTAAATGGCTGCTAAGTATTCCTTCCTATTCTGTTACTTCATTTTCACACTTACTTAATTTATTCAATAGCCAATTTTCTTGTAGTAGAAAATTCAAGAAATTAACTGGTGATTTGTATCTCATTATCCAACCTCGTGATGAATCCTTTAGGGATTCCGTCACCAAGTTTGGAAGGGAGGCCTTAGAAATCCCAAATCTTGGCATGGCTACGACTGTTGAGGCATTCAATATGGGGTTACAAAAAGGCTCCCCATTCTTTGATGATCTTGTTATGACCCTGTGCAGGATATTAGATGAATTCAGGAACAGGGCGCTCAGGTTCATAAGACTAGAGGATGATAAAAGGATCTAAGACCGGTTGGGAGCTCCAAAAAACAAGGAGTCACCTAACAAGAAACAAGAATCCTCATTCAGGAACAACAATTCCAAGCCATATATAAAGTTTAACAGCCAACCTGTCCGTGCGGTTGAAGAAGAGGATGATGATGATGAGGATTATCTAAGAATTTCCGAGTATTGCTTCTCAGTTGATACTCATGGCTTAATATATGCTAAGTTACCTAAGGTGCTGCTAATTTTTTCAAAGGTAAAATGTATGCAGACTGCGGACCACAACTGCAACATCTGTGGCAGAAAAAGTGGACCAAATCTCTACAGTTTTCAAGAAGAAGACTGTTTGTTTTTTAACGTCTGCTGACTTCTAAAATTAAACCAAATTTTTAAATAAGCTGAAATTTAAATAAAAAAGTCATTCAATATCGAAATATAAAAAATAGTCAAACAACACTAAATAATATTTATAAAACCACAATAAATAATTTGTTCGGTACTTTGCATTAACTGCTCAGCAATTTCATCCCGTAACTGCGTCATATATTCTCGATCTGATGTAGTGCAATGTGCTTCTACATCGTCTTATTTCTCTCCCATTTCTATTAATCAACAACAAAACCAAAACCCAAATTAACAATAATAAATAACAAAACCTAAACATAAAAAAATCATACCTACTAAGATTCTTAACAAAACCTAAGATAGACACAAATTATTCATAAACAAACCGAACCGAACGTACTAATGGTATTCAAACCTACTAAAATTCTTATCAAATAAAAAAACCTCAATTATCATTAATCAACAACAAAACCTATCAACAAGATTCATGAGTTAATCATAAGATAGAAAATAATAATTGTTACAATGTAAGAAATCAAACCTAAACATAAAAAAATCAATGGACTATAAATAGTAAAGAACAAACCTGTTAGGGCATGGATTTTTATGCTGAGGATACGTTATCCTTATGTAACTTTTTGATCAATTATCCTTAGGATATGTTCCAGGTTGCGCAGGATCAAGGATCCTCGGTATTGATTGTTAACTAACAATTGTATTATTTGAATGGTTTTGTGATTAACAGGTCTAACGGTTAAAAGACTCTGTCCACCTATTTATCCGCTAGTCCATGAAGTTTTGCACGTGGTCAAAGAGCTGCAACGGATCATGGATAAGTGGCGAGATTACAGGACTTATAGTTAGCTTATATTTTTGTATATATTGAGCTTATGATCGTCTTAGGAAACACACAAAACCTACACACTGTTTACGTACAATTATCGCAGCTCACTCGCAGAGATTGTCCTAGTTTTCACTTGTTCACACTTAGCTTTATTGTAACCGATCTTAAGCTCCACCATTGTAACATCTTTTTAGATTAATAAGGTGGTGATAGCTTTATTGTAACCGATCTTAAGCTCCACCATTGTAAAAAGCTTATTTTTTTGTATATATTCATGCTATACTTCATCTATGAAGCCAGCTGTAAAACAAATGATCACATAGAAATTAAAGAACCATCCTAGAGAAGTGCTGGAAGCAAGGGAAAAGGATGTTAAAGAAGTATCCTTAGACCTTGAAGACCCATACGCCAAAATATATATAGGATTCGATATCCTTAGCAACATCGAAGAGGACCTAGTATCCTTCCTCAAACAAAGGAAAACAACTTTCGCTTTTAAACATTTCGACGTGACATGTAATGTAGTTAGTGCCGTTCTAGATAAGGATCACGAAGGACAACAACATCTGGTCTACTACGTAAGTAAAAGTCTTTTAGATGCCGAGGTCAGGTATTCTTGTGACACCCGTCATTTGTAGGTTAACCTCGTTAACTAAACTCAATTAATTTTGTTAACTCATTCAGAAAATTAGCATCCATGTCGCATAATCATACACACGAGTTTGTCTGAGTCGTTGGCGGACTAACAACAATAACACGTGCTATTAATTAAAATAATAAACTTGTTACAAATTTTATGATACATGTTCTTGTTACAAATGTTATGATACATAAGGTAGGAAATATGTTAGATGCTACATGTGAGGTGTTATATAAACTAGTGTGATATATATTACATACTACTTGTCACTTGTTACACCATAAACTAATGTGATATATATTACACACTACTTGTCGCATGTTACATTATGAACTATGGTAATATATGTTACATGATACATGTCATATGTGACATGTCTATATGTATGTTAAGTGTAAGAAGTGGTCAAGAATTGTTAGGGCTGATAATTTCGATACTGAGGATATGTTATCCTTGAAGATGTGCCTGGATCAATTATCCTCCTGAAGAGTTCCAGAGCCATGTCAAAGATAAAGGATCCTCAGAAGTTGTTATTATTAACAATTGTTTCATGTGTGTAGGTTATTATTCAACAGAAGTAACGACTCTATGAATGAGTCTACCTTAAAATTCGCTACTAGAAGCTCCCAGCATGTGGTCAATGAACGTTGGAGGAGTTATGGAAGAGTGGCGGATAGTTAGGAATTATTGTTAGTTGTAATTTACTTTATAAACATCGAGATAATGATCGATTAGAACTCACTTGTATTCTTACACACACTAGAGCAGAACTCACACTTCTCTCTACACATTGGCATTCATTGTAACATTGATCGTAGTCTCCAAACACTTGTAACCTTTTTTTGTGATTAATAAATTGGTGATCGACGAGTTGTCATCACCCGAGTTTTTTTTTCTTTGATCTAGACAAGATTAAGGGGTTTTTCCTTGCAACAAATCACGTTGTTCATTCCATTTTCATTCATACAATCGTTGTTATTAGCGTAGCACTATACCTCACTTTTACGGATTTGTTTGAATACATTATCCTTAGCAGATTTTTATCCAAAACAATTTGGATCCCACCGTGGGGAAATTGGTGCTATAATCCATATTATTTCTATCAATTTTCAGTTTTTCATACCCATATCACTATCCATGGCCTCTCAATCAACCTCTGCTTCATCAACCATGCGGTCCTCAGTTCCTCTCTAATCAAGATCCTTGCCGCCGATGCCTCCGCCAATCACGGGAGCACAACGGCCTGTTGCTGCTGGAAACAAGACGCAACTACCAGTTTTCCAAAGCTTGAAAACCGCTGCTGCTGCGCCGGTGGTTAATACTAACAGTGATATTTCATCTATGTTTTCGCAGGTTAAAGCATACATGGAGCAGCATAATTAGACCAACCAGAGGATCCTTCATGAGATAGAAGATCTCAAGAAGACTAAGAGGCCAACGGAGGATCACACTCCGTTGATGCCTAGGATGCTGGATTTCACCACTCCAGGATCCTTGGCTCAGTTCACACAAGGATCATCTATCCTTCAACAGGGGTCCATGGGTCAACAGTCTCAAGGATCCTCGTTATTTCAGCCAGGATCATCTATCCTTCAAGAAGGGTCCATGGGTCAGCAAACTCAAGGATCCTCATGCTTCCAACAAGGATCATCCATCCTTCAACCAGGATCCTCTGGGTTATATCACCAAGGATCCTATAATTCCCAACCTCAAGGATCCTTTATTCAGAATCAAGAATCCTTAGGAGTTCAACATCAACGATCCTCCAAAGTCCATAAAGGAGATATAATCCCCATGCAGACCATAGCCTCTGGAGGACCAACTCCTGTAGCAGACGCTTCTTACCTCAGCTACTCATCTGGAATGCCAACCTTCACCCAACAAAGAGGTAACTTATATGATCTGATATCCTTAGATGCTAACCGTGGTTCCATGCAGGATGCAGGTATCAACCAAGCCATGGCTAAGGAACTGCAGAAACTTAAGGATATGATATCCAGCGTACCCAGGGTGATACGTCCAATCCTCGAGATACCGGAGGGAAGCCATAAGTTATCAAGATTTTCTCCACCTATCTGTGATGCTGAAATCCCGAAGCGATTCCATACCCCCAATATGAAGACTTATGATGGGACCGCTGATCTTGAGGAACATGTAGCTCAGTACAGAGAAAGTATGGAGATCAATCCTATTCTTGAGAGACTCAAGGAAGCTTGTTTATGCAAGGGTTTCGGATCCACATTGACAGGATCTGCATTAAAATGGCTGCTAAGTCTTCCTCCCTTTTCGGTTACTTCTTTCTCACACTTAGTTAACTTGTTCAACATTCAATTTTCCTACAGTAGGAAATTTGAGAATTTAACTAGTGATTTATACCGAGTTATACAACCTAGTGATGAATCCCTTAGGGATTTTGTTACGAGGTTTTGGCAGGGAAGCTCTGAAAATCCCCAATCTTGACATGGCTACTGCTGTTGAAGCATTCAAGATGGGACTTCAGAGGGGCTCCCCCTTTTATGATGATCTTGTGATGACTCCTTGCAGGTCCTTAGATGAAGTAAGGAACAGAGCATTAAGGTTCATACGACTGGAAGACGACAAAAAGATCCAAGAACTATTGGGGGCTCAGACGAAGCAAGAATCCCCTAAAAAGAATAAAGGATCCTCATACAGAAATAACAACTCGAAGCCGTACTCCAAGTTCAACAACCAAATGTTTCGAGCAGTTGAAGAAGGAGATGATGATGAAGATTATCCCAGCATCTCAGAATATTGCTTCTCCGTAGATACCAATGGCTTGATTTGTGCCATGAAGGATCTAGGAGAGAAAGCAAGGTGGCCCCGAAAGAACAAGAAGTCAACCACCTTTAGAGACAAGTCCAAATGGTGTGCCTTCCACGAATATTTTGGCCACATGACGGACGATTGCATCGGCTTAAGGAGGAAAATTAGATACCTCCTGAGCAAGGGCCACTTCAAAGAACTTTTGGGAAGAAAAAAGTTCAAGATCCAGGATCCTGAGGATCTTCCACCAAAAGCAACTCCACCACCACCAGATGCGCACGTGATCAACTTCATCTCTTGAGACTCTAACATATTTCGAACTTCCTATTCTCCAACAAGGAAGCTCGCCGAAGGGACCAAGTTAGATGATGGGGAAAGACCGCTTATTCCTACTACTTTAACAACCCACAGAAGGATATTCTTTAATGAAGAGAATAAGACGAGCATCCAGGATCCTCACAATGACGGACCTGATGCCCGTATAATCAACTTCATCTCCGGAGGATCAAACATATGCAGGACTTCCTTCTCTGCAGCTAAGAGGCTCGCCAAGGAGATCAAATTGGATAACAGGGACCGACCGGTTATATCTACTACCTTGACCACTGACAAAAGGATCTTCTTCGACGAAGAAGATAAATCAAACATTTTAGGATCCTCACCAAGACGGTTTGATTGTTACTTTATTTATAGCTAACCATTATTTACGCATGATCCTAGTCGACGGAGGAAGCTCGGTCAATATCATCCAACATGATGTTCTTCAGAAGATGAACATACCGGACTTGGAGGTCATCCCAAGAACATTGGTGCTAGTTGGTTTCAGTGGAGAAACCAAGAAGACATTGGGGGACATTAACCTCCCAATATACATTTAAGGGATAAATTCTTATCAAAGATTTTATGTTATTGATAACCTTTCTTGTTGCAATATTATTTTAGACAGGCCTTGGTTACATGGGATGAAGGCGGTGGATTCTACTTACCATCAATTTATTAAACTCCCTTCCCCTTGGGGAGTAGTAAGGATAGACGGTGATCAGGTGGAGGCCAAGAACTACAATTCTTCATCAATGAAGCCGACAGCTAAGCAAACTATAGCATAGCAACCACAACAACATCCTAGGGATGTACTGGAAGCTCAGGAGAGAGACATTAAAGAAGTATCCTTGGATCCAGATGTAAAGGTGTTCCTAGGATCCGGTATCACTAGTGAGATCGAGGAGGATATGATATCCTTCTTACATCGAAGAAAATCTACGTTTTCTTTCAAACATTCAGACATGACAGGTATTTCTAAGGAGGTAATTACTCATAAGCTAGACCTTGATTTATCTGTTAAATCCGTCCATTAGAAGTGAAGGAAATTCGCTCCTGAGAGGAACATCATCATACAAGAAGAAGTTGAATATCTTCGATGGTTAGCTAATGTGGTTGTTGTTTCTAAAAAGAATGGAAAGTGGAGGGTGTGTGTCGATTTTACCGATTTAAACAAGGCATGCCCCAAGGATCCTTTCCCGTTACCACATATAGACTCCATGGTGGTTGCAACGGCAGGACATGAATTGCTTACCTTTACGGATGCTTCCCTTGGATTTCAACAAATTCAGATGGAACCATCTGATCAAGAGGATACAGCCTTCATGACTCCTACCGGCATATACTGTGATATTGTTATGCCGTTTGGACTAAGAAATGCAGGAGCAACATATCAAAGATTGGTCAACATGAGGTTCAAGGATCAGTTAGGCAAAACTATGGAGGTCTACATAGATGATATGGTGGTGAAGTCAAAGAGAGCTGAGGATACCTCAGAGATCCTGAAGAAGCATTCAATATCCTCGACCAATATAACATGAAACTGAATCCGTAAAAATGCCATTTTGGTGTTAAGGCTGGAAAGTTTCTAGGATATATGGTGTCCAAAAGAGGGATAGAAGTAAGTCCTGAGCAGATAGAAGCCATCATCAATTTGAAGTTTCCTGCAAATGCTAAAGATGTCCGAAGGCTGACAGGAAGAATAACCGCTCTCAACATATTCATTTCCAGATCCTCCGAAAAGTGCAAAGATTTCTACAACATTCTTAGGAAAAATAAGAAGTTCTAATGGACAGAGAAGCATGAGGCTGCTCTAAAAGTCTTGAAGGATTACTTATCCTCAGCTCCAGCTCTGATGAAGCCTGTGGATGGAGAATCCTTATATCTGTACCTAGCTGTTTTAGGAAATGTTGTAAGTGATGTCCTTGTGAAGGATTACAAAGGTGAATAATATCCAGTTTACTATGTAAGTAAAAGTTTTTTAGATGCAGAAGCCAGGTATTCTCATTTAGAGAAATTAATTCATGCACTTATTATGGCTTCTACTAAATTAAGACATTATTTTGAGACTCATACTATTATATTGAGAACTAACTTTCCGGTTAAGAATGTTCTTAGAAAGCCAGAATTATCAGTTAGAATGGCAGAGTGGGCTGTGAAGCTGAGTGCATATGATATTCAGTATGAGCCCAGAACGACAATTAAGTCACACGCACTAGCAGACTTTGTGGCTGATTTCAGCAGTGATATGCAAAAGGAAGCTGTTCTAGAAGTCCAGCAATTAGAAGAAACCAAGGATCCTTGGATCCTCTTTACAGATGGAGCTTCCAATGTAAGAGGAACAGGATTAGGTATCCTACTGAAATCGCCACAGGGGGACATATTACCCCAGTCCATTGCCTATGAGTTTCAAGCAACGAACAATGAGGCAGAGTATGAAGCTCTGATCGAAGGTTTGCAATTAGCTAAATGTATGAGGATCAGGTATCTTCAAGTATATATAGATTCATTATTGATTGCTAACCACTTTAATGGCTCATATGCTGTTAAAGGAGAAAAACTAATCAAATATCTAGATATTGTGAAGGAACCAGCAAAATCCTTCAAATTGTTTAGCATTGTATAGGTACCTAGGGAAGAAAACGCTGGGGCAGATGCCTTGGCAAAATTTAGCCTCATATTTGAATATTCCAGAAGACTCGAAGATCCCAATCATTCATATACCCTCGCCAACAATAGGAGAACAAGAAGTTGGGGAGATAACAACTGAAAAAAAATCATACTTTGGGATTTATCATCCTCAAATAATCAAGAATCATGGATCCACCCAATCAAGAAATACATTCAAACTGGAGAAATTCCAGGCACAGAGAATCTTTAAATCTTACAAACTCAAGATATCACAATATATTTTATTAGATGATATGCTATATAGGAAATCTCTTGCAGGTCCATACTTGAGATGCATCGAGGATCCTGAAATCCAAGAGGTGCTCAAATACTTTCTCGAAGGTGATTGTGGTAATCACACTGGAGGTAAAGCCCTATTTTCTAGGATTCTAAGAACAAGATACTTCTGGCCAACAATGAAAAGAGATGCCATGGAGTACTCAAAGAAATTGTGATGCTTGTCAAAGGCATGCAAATATCCTACATTAACCAGCAGAACCTATGTATCATATATCCTCGTCATGGCCTTTCATGAAGTAAGGCATGGATATTGTGGGAAAACTACCTAAGGCACCAGGAGGGAAAGTATTCATGCTTGCAATGACTGATTACTTTTCAAAATGGATAGAAGCAGAAGCTTTTGTTCAAATACGCGAAAAAGAGGTGATATCTTTCATTAAAAGAAATATTATTACTAGATTTGGTATCCCTTCAGATATTTTTTGTAACAATGGTTCCCAGTTTATCGGGAAAAGAACCACTAACTTTTGTGACAGTTGAGGCATCAAAATGATTATTTCTACTCTAGTGCATCCTCAAGCTAATAGTGAAGCGGAGTCTAGTAACAAAATCATCATCAACAATTTGAAGAAGAAGCTAGGATCCAAAAAAGGAAAGTTTGCTGAAGAGTTACCTTATGTTCTTTGGGCTGACAGGACAATACCCAAGAATGCAATAGGCCAAACACCATTATTATTGGTGTTTGGATCAAAAGCAGTAATCCCTACAGAACTGGTGGTTCCTACAGCCAGAACAAGCATCCGTGATCCTGAGGCCAATGAAGAAATTCTTCTTGAAGACTTGGATTCTGTTGAAGAACTCAGAGACCTAGCCAAGATCAGAATGTCAGCATATCAACAAAAGGGTAGTTGGAGCGTACAACAAGAATATCAGAATCAGAAGATTTCAAGAAGGAGATTTAGTTTTGAGGAAAGCCTTCCAAAACACGACCAATCCGGCTGATGGGAAGTTAACACCCAAATGGGAAGGTCCTTATCTGATCGAGTCGGAGGCAGGAAAGGGGACATATCATTTGCTCACTATGGAAGAGCATGGAATGCTATTCACCTCAAGAAGTACTTTTTCTGATCAGGATTAAGTATCCTGTGAGGATCTATTATCTTTAGAGGATCAAGGATCCCAAAATTGGTAATATCTATTTAATCACTTATTCTTTTCAATTTCTTATTGTTAATTCCAGGATAATATATTCTTAATGATTTGTTTCTTCCAAGTTTTAAGTAACAATGCAGGGTTCTAACAGTTTCTTTAATGATCAAGAGGTTGGCCACCTCTCCTACCTTTAAGGTACTTTACTATTTCCCTTGGCCTAGCCCACGATTGGGTATGACCCCCGATGGTCATCTCCCCTAAGATTTAAAGGTTTCACCTTTCTTATAAATTAGAGTTTTCTACACTCTCTCCTGAGCGCACGCTATCCAATGTATAGTCCGGGGCAGCGGGACCAGTACACGTTTGGTGGCTGACAATTTCGTTGTTTTCGACTATATGGAGGATCCTACGATTTATGGTAGACGTACCATACCACCGGTTTACAAAATTTTCATGTTGTCTCATGTTTAGGCCTAAATCCCGGTTTGGGTGAGTCCCTGTTGACATTCGTATTCTTGGGCTAGTCCCCAGTTTGGGCTTGTCCCCAGTATTTAGGCTTGTCCCCAGTTTAACACCAGTTTTGGGCTTTTGTCCCAGTTCACGTGCTTGTCCCCAGTTGCACGGGCATATCCCCAGTTTGTTTATGGGCTTGTGCCTAGTTTAACGGTTTAATCCCAGTTAACATTATAAATTGTTTGCAACAGATTTTCTAAGTTCATCACGAAGATCAAAACTTATGGATTCAAAATCCTTAAATTGCTTCTACAAGGATCCCTGAAGGCTCATCACTTATGGTAACCTAGATCTAATTAAATCTTATGGTATGATTTCTATTTGTCAAATTACATTTATTTGGTTAAGATATTTGTGGAATTCAATTGTTTAAAGGTATTAAATTCCTAGCCTATATTTTTACAAGGATATTTTTCCTAAAATCTTTGTTCAAAGATGTTTTTAAATTCTTCAACAAGACTAAATTTATATCAAACAAACTTTCAAAATAACATGCAAATAGTCAAAATGTTTTGTATTGTTAAACATAAGTCACCTGGACTTACCCAAAATCCTTAACCGGATTTCTCCATACAAAAGATGGACCATCCACCCGGGTTAAGAAGGTGCTACTAATTGTTCTTAAAGTGAAGGAAAAAAAAAGTCAGAGGCACCAGAGGCTTCATCCCCACAAACAGAGGATCCAATCCACCTTCGGTACCCTGAGAATTGTCTTGAAGATCAGTGATCCTTAAATCCTAATTACTATTATCTGTTACAACCAAATCATCCATAAAAACATCAACATAAAAAAATGGGATCGGGCCTTGTCTTCAATATCCTTCATCGCCTATTCAAGCTGCTTCCTCGCCTTCCGCAGCACCCGCTCCTTCACCAGCTTCCACCGCTCCTTGACCCCACTACTTCCAACCTCATTCTCCTCAGCCATGTCTGCATCCTCTTCGCCACCAAGAGCCGCCAGAGTAGTCTTACACTTCTTCGCATCCTAGGACGCTTTGTCAAAAGCAAAATCAACGACCTCCATCGCCATCTTGATCCTTGCATGCAACACAGACCTGGCAGCCCACATCTTAGCCTCTTCTGTAGCTTTCTTCACCTCTTCTTGGCGTTGGGCATCCGTTGTGAATACTTGATCCTCTAGTTGCTTCTTAAACTGGATTAAGGCTTTGACCTTGTTGACCACAACATTCCCCAACCCAGACAGCTTCTTACTCATCTGGTTCACAATCTTTTCATAGTGGTCTTTGAAAGCATTCACAACCTATAACCAATAATTTAAGTAAGGATTAGAAAGATATAAATCCTTAAATTCAAAATAGCAGGATACAAGATACTTACAGTGAGGATCACGTCAAAGTGGGTTTCGGGCTCAGAGGACCTCTTTCTCTTGGAAGCGGCTGACTTGGCTCTGGTAGTTCCAGTCTTTGGCTCAGAACTGGTTGCTGCCTTCAAAGCTTCTTTCTTGACGTCTTGAGGAGTGATCATACTATCGATGCCTTCTAAGGAGAACTTGCTAGCAGATTTCTGAGACTTCTTGGCACCTACAAGAATAAGTTAACAGATAAGTATTCTATCTAATTTAGTTTTTTCAAAATTATTATACTAAACTTACTTGACATATTGGAGTCTGAGGAGATCTCACAAAAGTTTTGACAAATCGGGCTTGAAAACTTCTAACCTCAGGATCCAATGCAATGAACCGCTTTGTTTTCTCCTCTGTTCCAGGTAGCTTAGCCAAAGAAGCAAAGTTTTCAACTACAAATAAAGAAGAATCAAGGTTAGATCAGTCATCACGAATCATGTCTTTGTTAAGGATCGAGGATCCTACCCTTTCTAACCCATTTTAAAGGCAAATCGGTCCCACCAGGTATGGACTCACGCTTAACCAGAAAAAACTGATTCCTTCAAAAGGAATCATTCAAGGTGACTTTCAGAATCAGATGGGGTTGTCGAGGGTTTGGATTTCAATATGAATCGGGCAAGACCATGGGTAGTAAGGGCATAAAGGTGAGACAACTCTTGAAGGACGAAGTCAACTTTTTCCTCTTCAATGATTCTTTCAATAGTGGCGAGGACTCTCCAAAGCATCGGCATAGCATGGATGTAGGATATGCCAGTGGATTCAAAAAGCTTTGTGTAAGGGAGGGAACGGATATCGATAACCAATGAGAAAAGGGCAAAGCTGAAAACACGCCCAAGTTTGTGAATAATGTCGCATCGGACGCCGGAATCGTACGGTCGGAGCACGGTTTCTGGTGGTGAATAATGAACGGAACTCATCAATTTCGGGATCCGTGAACTTACAAATTTCGATGGATGGATTGGCTATAAGGTTTTGAGGCTGCATCTCCGTCAACCCGAAGTCGTCGGTAGGAATGGTCGGACGACTTAGAGGGAGGTGAAGAAGACGAAGCGACTGACATTATTATCAAAACAAAGAAAATAAAGAGAGAAGAAAGGATACCTGAAGATCTGCCTGGATATGTGGTTAAAAGAAATATATGGATTGCATATATAGGCGGTTATGATTAATATCAAGGGCTGGATGGTAAATATCTCTGGCAAACCGTCTAATCACCCAGTAGTTTAACAGAAGATTCAAATTTCAAAATTGCAGCTGTAAAGCGTAAACACCTGCCATTTTGGGGGCAATTGTTAGGGCTGATAATTTCGATACTGAGGATATGTTATCCTTGAATATGTGTCTGGATCAATTATCATCCTGAAGAGTTCCAAAGCCATGTCAAAGATCAAGAATCCTCAGAAGTTGTTATTATTAACAATTGTTTCATGTGTGTAGGTTATTATTCAACAGAAGTAACGACTCTATGACTGAGTATACCTTAAAATTCGCTACTAGAAGCTCCCAGCGCGTTGTCAATGAACGTTGGAGGAGTTATGGAAGAGTGGCGGATAGTGGATAGTAGATCATTGTTAGTTGTATTTACTTTATAAACATCAAGGTAACGATCGATTAGAACTAACTTGTATTCTCACACACACTAGAGCAGAACTCACACTTCTCTCTACACATTAGCATTCATTGTAACATTGATCGTAATCTCCAAACACTTGTAACCTTCTTTTGTG